>NW_016107737.1:429446-497950 GCF_001604975.1 Cebus imitator | reverse complement strand
AAAAAAAAAAAAAAAAAAAAAAGAGTCTGGAACCTCTCCCTTTTCACTCTTGCTCTGTCTCCTGCCATATGATACACTGATTCACTCTTCACCTTACACCATGACTGGAAGCTTCCTGAGGCCTTATCAGGAGCTGATGCCAGTGCCATGTTTCTTGCACAGCCTGTGGAAACATGAACTAAAATAAACCTCTTTTCCTTAGAATGACCCAGCCTCAGATATTTTTTCTCAGCAGCACAAGAATGCATTAATACAAGAACGGTGAGCCAATAGTCTTCTATTTCTCACAAATCACCCAGTTTGTGGCATTCAGTTGCAGCAGCAGAAAGTAACTAACACTGTGCTTTCGCTCCTTCTCTCCTCCCCAGGCCACCCTCAATCCCCAGCTGGAACTACAGTCAACATGCTGTTTATTTTTAAGCCACACTTCTGATCTTCTCACTCTTCTGCTTAAAACCTCCAATGACTTCCTATGCCATATGAAATAAAGCCAAACTTCTTATTATGACCTGAATCATTATGGCCTATCATTCACAAGAGGACTACTGCCTATTTCTTTAACCTTATCTTGCGGTATCATTTGTATGCTCCAGAGACATTAGCCTTCTTTCAGCTATTCCCAGAAGTTGAAAGTTTTTTCTCCGGATATTTACATACATTTACTACCTGAAAATATCTTCACCCATGGCTTACCTAGCTATTCTCTATGTTGATCAAGAGTCTTCACGACATCTCCTCAGAGAGGGCTTCTCTAATTATGATAACTAAGAAGAATCCTTGATGACAATTTTTATTGCATCCAATCCCTTTCTCTCTCTTCACTCACTTTACAAATACCCATGTGTTTACTTATTTCCTAACTTCCCAATTGAAATATAAGATTCACAAGGCCTGGGATTATCTATTTGATTTACTAAAGTATTAATATATCTAGAGCTTATCAGGATGTTTGACAGTTGGTACTCACAAATATTTGAGAAGGAACTAAATAAAAAATTAATGTTTTCCTGAATGAATGAGTAACCGTATATGGACTTCTAAACATTCGAGAAGCAGTCAAACAAAACTATGTCTTGTTTAACCCACCTGTAAAACAGGTGAAAAAAATGACTATCTTTACTAAACAGTTAGGGATAGAGTAAATATCATAAGAAAGACATTGATATGGAAGTCTGGGAAATTGAAGACTTCAAATAATTGGCTTTTTTTTGTATTTAATTGTTATTGCTTTTAATATATTATTATTAGTCTAGGTAATATAAATTCTGACTATTGATAACTAGATGCTAAAAAAAAGTTAGCCTCTTCTTGACAATTGGTACAATGTCCTAGTACAAGGGCATATACAGGAGTTTCTATGTTAATAAGAAAACTGAGTCAACATGACTTCATGGACTAAAAACATTTTAGAAAAACAAAAAACATCCATGTTCCACTTCCCACCTAAGGCAAACTTAATGTGGAACTTCAGAAAAATTGTTTGACATCTGTGAGACTCAGTTTCCCCATCTGTAAAATGGAAACTTTTTCTTAGAACGGGCTCTGAAAAATAACTTAATGAGACCAATCACTAATTGTTGAGAGTGAGGCTGGAAATGAGGTACCATCTACATGTTAGGGACTATCCATTCTAATAGAGCACAAAGGTCACTAATTTACATCTTTTTCCTTTGAGAGGCTCAGCCAAATGGTTTTGGAGCACTTTTGCAAAAGTCTCTATTCGGCCCTTGCATTTAGCTCACAATGTCCCTGGGAGTCAGGGAGAAAAGATAAATCTTTCACAATAATAGGTGTCCTTCAAGGGTAATAATATATTTCCAATTTCTTTGCATGCAGCTCTTTGGTAATCCATTGACAATGCTTGGCAAACAACAGTTGATATAAAAAAGTTTCCTTTTTTAGTGATTTTCCTTTTGATCACTAAAGCCAATATTATTGGGACAGTGAGCCAGGGCTCATCATGCCCTGCTAATGGATTCAACCCAGACAACCCCCAGAGTCTTACACTTAGGAAGCTTCCTGCTTTCTGAATCCCAGTTCATCCTCTAGAAATATTACTTTAAACAAGTTACTTTCCTGCTTAAAGACCCTCAGGGCCAGTTACCCCTATGGTCTTCCAGAGACATTAAAAAGTCAAGCCCACAAACAGAAGGCCCCAGATGGCATTCCAGACTCTTCTCCATGTCATCACTGGCTTCTGGTGCTCCCCTTCAGGTCTCCCACACTACAGCCAAAGTGACCTGAAAATTGGTTCCTCGGGCCTCACGTGGTTATGCATACTGATACTTCTGAGTATTATATTTAAGCTAACAGAGTTCTTCATTTTAAGCCCTCCTTAAACCCTTCACTAACTGATCCTTTTCGTGGAAATCTCTTCAATCATTTCTTCATTAAATACTTGCTTATTGAGCACCCACTATGTACAAGCCTTGGGCACAGAGCTTCAGAGAAAATGGACAAATTTCTGACTCGTGAAGCTTAAATATTGCTGAAGAGAGGTGCCTCATAAACAAACAAAGCAGTAGTATGATAAATATGATGAAGAAAATGAACAGAAGCTAAGGCATGGCAGATAGTAAGGAGTTGGGGGGAAAGAATGTCATGTATGACCATGCAGGGCCTCTCTGGATGGGTAAGAATTAAGTGGAAAGCTGAATGAAAGAAGGAAAACATGCTTGTATATGGTGGTGGCAGTAGGTTGGGGAAGGAGTTCCAGGAAAAGGAAATGGTTAGAAAAAGAGCTTGTCTTGTTTGAGGAAAAGCTTGGAATTACAGAGGCTTGAAGTAACTCAAAATGAGTGAAAAAGGGGCAAGCAAGTAGGGACAGGGGGACTGATGGGGGAAGTGGAATACTTCATACCTGGTAGATATTTTATTTCCTGGAGATGAGACATCATGGGTGGGTTTTAGGAAAGAAGGAGTGTGTTAGTCAGGGTTCTCTAGAGGGACAGAACTAATAGGAGGTATATATATGTGTGTATATATATATATATATATATATATATTCTATTATATATATATATCTTCATATCATATATATATGGAGGTTTATTGACTCACATGATCACAAGGTGAGGTCTCACAACAGGCCATCTGCCAGCTGAGGAAGAAGGAAGCCAGTCTGAGTCCCAAATCTGAAAAATACTTGGAGTCCGACATTCCAAAGCAGGAAGCATCCAGCATGGGAGAAAGATGAAGGCCAGAAGATGAAACCAATCCAGTCTTTCCAAGTGTTTCTTCTTGCTTTTATTCTGGCCACACTGGCAGCTGATTAGATTGTGCCTACCTGGACTGAGGATGGATCTGCCTCTGCCAGTCCACTGACTCAAATGTTAATCTCTTTTGGCAACGCCCTCACAGACACACCCAGGGTCAATACTTTGTATCCTTCAATCCAATCAAGTTGACACTAAGTATTAACCATCAGGAGAAGTGGTATTTTTTGAAGTAGTACTTTAATAGTCCCACCAATTTTTTTTCCTCCACTCAGTGAGGCTGCAGTGCTGAGTTAGGAGCTCCTCCTTGCACTGCAGCCCAAAAAGTGCTTCCCCATAGAAAGTGGGGGCAATTGTAGAGCTCTTACCAATTGCTTCTCTCCTCTGTCCTACACCTCCTGTTTTCCAATGCTTCACGACAATCATTTTGTACATTTTGACCTGTTTTCTTGTTATTTACAGCAGGAGGGCAAGTCCAGTACCAATTAAGAGGAAGCTTTAAATGATTTGCTTTTGAAATTATTCTCTTTATAGTTTGAATGTTTATAAATATTGTGTTGTCTGTTTTAAAAGGACCATGGAGAGTTGGAAAGAAAATATTTAGGTTTCTCAGACAACCTAGAAAAGCCACAATCCCAAGAGAAGTTTATGAAAATCCTAAATTCAAAACACATTTGTCCTTCCTATCTATGAAGGGAGAGATACATTGGATCACTTATTTAATGTATATATGTTTAGGACATCATATTGTGGGCCACGTCTGCTCCAGAAAGTCTCCTTCAGCTTTATTTAGTGCTGACAGTAAAAGGACTTAAAGATCGTATCCCACCTGGTGGGCACATTGCTCTCTTGTGATGTCAACACAGTCTTCATTATTATTTTTTCACCTCCATAGTAGGTCTTGAAATAAGTTTTGATTGCAAAGGGAGAATTAGTTGTTAGAGGATGGAAAAACAGGAAGCCACATGTCTCACACCACCAACTATTTCAAATAATGTTGGCTTCAACTCGTCTGCTAAAGCAATAGACCATAGGTCTCACTCTTTTTACTCATCTGCACATTTATAAATTGTCTTTCTACCACTTGTTTCTGGTTTGCTTCCCTCAATCCACATGCTGTTTTTCCTTCAAGACCCAATACATACTCAACTCCATTAGAAAGACTTCTTAATTCTGATTATTTCCTGTTGTGTATATTTACGTTCATGATGTGTTTGGGCCTTTAGTCATAAACTCTATTCTGAATTGGGTTAGGTTACCAGAAGAATCATTATCCTTCCTCCAAACCTATGGGCTCTTTGAAGTATTAGACGTTTTTGTATCTCACAGATCTAGAAGCTAGTAACTGTCTGTAAATATTTAATGAATTGCTTAACATTGTTACATGTAATTATGTGGATCAATTGCTCATCATGAATGTCTCAGTTCATTTGAGCTGCTATAACAAAATATCATAAACTAGGTGGCTTAAAAACAAAAGAAATTTTATTCTGGAGGCTAAAAATTCCAAGATCAAGGCACTGGCAGATATGGTGTCTCATGAGAGCCTGCTTCCTGGTTCATAGGTGGCTGTCTTTTCACTATGTCTTCACGTGGCAGAATGTATGAGAGAGCTCTCTGGGGTGTCTTTCATAAGGGTACCAATTGTACTCATGATCACCTCCCAAAGGACCCACCTCCAAATATGTGTGCATGAGGGATTAGGTTTCAAACTATGAATTTGGAGGGGACATAAGCATTTAATCTATAGCACTAAAACTACAGAAAAATATTTTATAAGAATAAAGTCATTTGACAAAGTAAATTAAAATAGAGAAAATGAAAGTAAAAGATATGAGCCAAAAATCCACAGAAAATATGTGTATGGCCAATAAGCCTACAAAAGTATTTAGCTTCAATAGTTACCAAAGATATGCAAATGAAAACGGCAATGAGATATGTATTTTCAATTTTAAAAACAGTCAAACCTGTTTTTAAGTAATAATATTCAATCTTAAAAAATTGTAGTGAGAGTGGAACATCTTTTTACTAGAGGATGTGTAAATTAGGACAACCTTTCTGAAAGTCAATTAGCAATATATATGAAGAGCTTAAAACAATTCATATCTTTTTATTCTATTTCCAAAAATCTACCCTATGGGAATTATCAGAAATTTGCCAAAGAAATGTGCAGGAAAGGATGTTCCTCAGCATTATACAGAACAGTGCATAAAAAAGCAAATAACAACCAATAAGGGAGAGGATAAATAATAGTACATATAATGAGATTTTTATGTAGCCATTAAAAATAATCTTTCAAAGAATATTTAATGGCATACAGTATGACATGAAGTAAAAAGTCAGGCGACAAATCCATATGTAAAAATGCTAACAATTTTGTTAAAGTCTTACTCCACAGACAGAAAGTAAAATGCAAAAAGAAAAGAAAAGATAGAACAAATTTTAAAAAAAAAAACAACAAATAATAATATTATCTTTTTATTTCCAAATATATTAGTAATTACATCAAATGGAAATGAATGACATACCCTTCTGGCTCTTATTCTTTTCAAACAGAAGTACCTATCTGGTTATATGCTCTCTGTTATTTACTATTAATTTAGTGGTCACAATAGAAATCACAATTTGCATTCTTGATTTTAAATTAAAAATTTTTACTGCCTCACAAGCAACGCAAGTCATAAGACTTTTAACTTCACCTTTTGTGTGAGTACTATCTTTTTGGCTACGATGTTTCAGTAGGCACTAGTAAATGTTTGACAACCAGTTATCTGGGGAACAGATACGCATGTATATGTGGATGAATTTATTTTACTTTCTCCTAATATAAGGAGGCATATTTGTTTTAAGTGTACAAATAATAAAATATACAGTACTCTGTATTGTAATTTTCATATAGCCAATTGATTCTTACAGAATACCTATGTTTAATTTTTCTACTTCTTGCATCCTTAGTCAAACTATGGTTGAAACTGATTAATATAGTATAGTTATAAATGAACAAAGTATAGTTATGATATGAATGGGTTCATAAGTTAGTAATATTAATAAGCACTATGAAAATGAAACAGTGAAGATATGCTTCAATCAAATTCTGAACAATGTCAGAGTTTGACATACTGACGAGCAATTTCTTTGCAAAATTGAATAATTATCTGCATAACTAACTTTTTTGCATTACTTTCTGGACAATCAATAAAGACAATAAACCAAATTTTGAGTTGTACAGTTTATCAATTTCCATAATATAAATACTCCCATGATGTCCAACTCTAAATCACAATGCAACATTACTGAATGCATGTTGGGAAGAGATGTGCCATAGTAGAAAACTACTATGTAGTATTTTCATCACAAAGTTTTTTTTGTTATTTTTTAAGAGACAAGGTCTCACTATGTTGACCAGGCTGGTCTTGAGCTCCTGGCCTCCAGCAATCCTCCCATCTCGGCCTCCCAAAATGGGGGCATGACGTGTGTGAGCAACCATGCCCAGCCCATCACCATAAAGATTTAATAGAAGCAAATAACCTCTGGAGCACAGATAAAATAAAATGTAGTAATTAGAAAATACTGACTTTTGAGTATTTATTAAGTTTGTTTTTCACATAATGCATTTAATTAAAGTTGTATACAATTTAATTTTTAATAATGGTTAAAAAAAATAAGACATTTAACAATCAGCTTTCAGAATTACTGAACATTTAGCAGTAAGTTTCTACAAACTGGTGCTAGCTGGCTCCAGTACATCATTGGAACTTATATATCCTTCAATTCCTCAAAATATTATCATCTTAAATGTTTATGCTTATTCATTATTCATGTATTTACTTTTTTTGATGACTTTTGTTTATTACTGTATTATGCTTATTTTAAAGAATAATTTCTCTTCTTCCTAAATATCTCCTTTTGGTATTTACTTTAGTGACAGTCTGTCTCTTGGTAACAAATTTTCACAATCTTGTTTGTCTATGTGATAGGCAGAATAATGGTCCCAGAAGATGATCACACCCTAATCATCAGAATCTGTGAATGTGTTACCTTTCCTGACAAAAGGGACTTTGCAAATATGATTAAGAACATGTACCTTGAGATGAGGAGATCATCTTAGATTATCCAGAAGATCCAGTCTAATCACATGAGTCTTTAGAAGTGGAACACCCTTGACAGTTTCAGGAAACCAGAGGGATGGCAGTGTGGGAAAGATTTGTCCAGCTGTTGCTGATGCTGAAGATGGAGGAAAAAATACAGATGACTTATGGAAAATTGATAAGACAAGAACATGTATTCTCTCCTAGAGTCTCCAAAATTTAATGCATCCCTGCCAACATCAAGATTGTAGTGCAGTAGGTCTAACGTTGGGCTTCTGATCTATAAAATTATAAGATCATAAATTTGGATTGTTTATGCCTCCAAATTTGTGGTAATGTGTTATGGCAACAATAAAATACTAATGCAGTTTGCAATACCTTTACCTTCATTTTTGAGGCACGTTTTTGGTAACATTTAAATTCTAGGTTGGCATACATTTTTCTCCACAATTTAGAAGTCATTCCATTATCTTCTGTCTTCTATTGTTTCTGTTTAAAAATCAACTATTTTTTTAAGCACTATAGATTCTCCTTTAAAAATAAACTGTCTTTTGTTGTCTGGCTTATTCTTGTTTTGTTTTGTTTTGTTAAGTTTTACTTACAATTTAAAATATTGTTAGATATTGTTTATTTTTTAAAAATTACTATAATGTGCCTAAGGCTTTCTTCTTTTTTTTTTTCTTTTTTTTTAAGAGGAAGAAAGAGAGAAAGAAAGAGAAAGAATTAAAAAAAAAGAAAAAGAAAAAGAAAAAAAAGAATGAAGGCAAGAAAAAAGAGGAAGAGGGAGAGAGAACAGGGGTGTTGCTTTATTGCCCAGGCTAGAATGCAGTCTAAAAATGGGTATGCCTATAATTGTGTTTAATAATCGAAACATAAAAAAAAAAATGAGGGAAGAAAATAATTAACAAGCAGCCAACCAATATTTCATTTAAACCTGTAAATAGGTGTGATGTAGTACTGATAAGAGTGTATATTTTGTGTATTTAAAGTGTAGAGTTCTATAAATGTTAATTAAGTCTACTTGTTCCGGGTCTGAGTACAAGTCCTGAATATCGATGTTAACTTTCTGTCTCATTGATCTGTCAAATATTAATGTTGAAGTCTCCCACTATTATTGTGTGGGAGTCCAAGTCTCTTTATAAGTCTTATATACCTGGGTATTCCTGTATTGGGTGCCTATATATTTAGGATCTTTGGCTCTTCTTGTTATATTGATCCTTTTATCATTATGTAATGTCCTTCTTTGCTTCTTTTGATCTTTGTTGCTTTGAGGTCTATTTTATCAGCAAAAATTGCAACTCCTACTTTCTGTTTATTTATTTTTGCTCTCCATTTGGTTGGTAAATTTTTCTCCATCCCTTTGTTTTGAGTCTTTGTGTATCCTTGCATGTGAGATGGATCTGGATGTAGCATACCAATGGGTCTTGGCTTTTTTTGCCTGTCTGTGTCTTTGGATTGGGGGATTTAGAAGATTTAAATTTAGAATTAATAACAATATATGTGAGTTTGATACTGTCATTTAATGTTAGCTGGCTGTTTTGCCCATTAGTTGATGCAATTTCTTAACTATGTTGATGTTCTTTATTTTTTCATTTTTTAGAAAGGCTGATACTGGTTGTTCCTTTCTATTTGTAGTGGTTCTTTCAGAAGCTCTTGTAAAGCAGGCCTGGTGGTGATGAAATCTCTGAGTGCTTGCTTGTTCACAAAAGATTTTATTTTTCCTTCGCTTATGAAGCTTAGTTTGGCTGGATGTAAAATTCTGGGTTGAAAGTTCTTTTCTTTAAGGATGTTGAATATTGGCCCCCACTCTCTTCTGTCTTGTAGGGTTTCTGCTGAGAGATCTGCTGTGAGTCTGATAGGCTTCCCTTTATGGGTAACCTGACCTTTCTCTCTGGCTGCCCTCAGTATTTTCTCTTTCATTTCAACCCTGGTGAATCTGGGGATTATGTGCCTTGAGGTTGGTCTTCTTGAGGAATATCTTTGTGGTGTTCTCTGTATTGCCTGGAGTTGAATATTGTCCTGCCTTTCTAGGTTGGGAAAGTTTTCCTGAATAATATCCTGAAGTGTATTTTCCAGCTTGGATTCATTCTCTTCGTCACATTCAGGTACACCTATCAAACGTAGATTAGGTCTTTTCACATAGTCCCATATTTCTTGGAGACTTGCTCGTTCTTTTTTATCCTTTTTTCTCTAATCTTGTCTTTTTGTTTTATTTCATTAAGTTGGTCTTCGACCTCTGATATCTTTTCTTCTGCTTGATCAATTCGGCTGTTAAAACTTGGGCATAGTTCGCGAAGTTCTCGTGTTGTGTTTTTCAGCTCCATTAATTCACTTATATTCCTCTCTAAATTGTGTGTTATTGTTAACATTTCGTCAAACCTTTTTTCGAAGTTCTTAGTTTCTTTGCATTGGGTTAGAACAAGCTCTTTTAATTCCCAGAAGTTTCTTACCATCCATTTTTTAAAGCCTGCTTCTGCTAATGGAACACAGTCTTTCTCCATAAGGCCTTGTTCTGTTGCTGATGAGGAACTGTGATCCCCTGTAGAGGGAGAAGCGTTCTGATTTGGGGTATTCTCAGCCTTTTTAGGCTGGTTTCCTCCTTTATTATAAATGTATCCATCTGTGGTCTTTATAATTACCGTTTTTATAGTTGGGTTTCTAAATGGACATCCAATTTGTTGATTCCCGGCGCTAAAATCTGAGCAACCCACTGCGCCGGCCAAAACAGTGGCTTTAAGATTGATGGTGCTTTTCTGACTCTGCACCGAGAACCGCTGCACCAAGGCAGTGGCAAAACCACCTCGCCGGCCACAAGAGTCGCGCTGCCGACATGTGGGGCTCCTCCGCTGGAAATCTTCTGGTGTGTGAGCAACAAAAATTGATCTGAAAGTGTGGCGACCTCTCGTTCTCTGCGCTTTCAGCGGGAGCTGCAATCCCGAGCTGCTAGTGATCAGCCATCTTGGATCTCTCTCGTAGTTTTTTTCTATTTCCTGTTATCGTTTTCCTACACTATAAATCTGCAGTACAATATCTCATTGGTTTTTAAAAATAAGTTCTCAGGATCTGTTCAAATATATTTTGTTTCATCCTCACTTTTTCTCTCACCCACTCTGGAACTCAAGTTTCAAGGATGTTACACATCTGTATTGGTCTCTAGATGTCTTTTATGCTTGTTTTTTGTATTTTGCATGCTTTTCTTCTCTCTATGTCTCATACTAAATATTTTCTACTGCTCTACCTTCTCATTCAAGAATTCTATCTTCTATTTTGTTTAATCTTCTATTAATAATATCTATTCAACTCTTAATATCTGCTACTTTCTTTTTCAGTATTAAGACTTCCATCAATTTCTTCTCACAAAGTTCTATGTCAATATTATCATTATTTTCACCTACTTTTGACACATTAATCTTAGTTATCTTAAGGCCTCTGTTGGGTAATTATAATAACTGTTTTATCCAAGGTTCCATATTATAGTAGTTACTTAACCAAACGCTAGATATTGCATAGGAAGAATTCTAAAGATTCTGAAGATGTCTTTCAGAGATTTACTTTTCTTCTAGCCAGTAGCTAGAACATAATCCTATCATCTTAATCAATCAAGGCCATTGTTATGTCATTGGCCCTTACTCCTAGAGCATTGCCCTTTCAGGCTCTCAAGAAAGCCTGGACTGTACTTACACTTCTCTTTTTTCATTGCTTAGATTTCATTTTTATTCCCCAAGCTACATAAAACTGATTCTTTAAATTTAGTTTATCAGCCTTTTAGAAATGTCTCTCTGAAACCTCGTCTTTCAAATGCTGATTACTTAAGTTGTTCTCTATATCTTTAAATAACTGTTTTATATTTCTTTGTATGCTATCGAGATTTTATAGTTGATTCTAGTGAGAGCTTTAGCCTGATACAAGCTATTCTATTAAAGCCAGAAGCAGAAGTGATTAAGGGACTATGTTTTATTCCTGTATGTACTTAAAGTTTAAGGAAATGTTGTCAAATAGTAGGTGACTGGATATTTGGACCAATTTATATAACGCTCATTAGAACTGTGCTTACTGAATTATCCTTGATATTATGTCATCTCTTACACTGTTGGCTACTAAAAATTAATAGTCTTACGAAAAGTAATTGGCATTATTGTTAGATATTTTGTTGAGAAACTTGTGTATTATGAGAGTAGTCCTCTCTGTAGGAGTGCACTAAGGAAACAACTCATTTTGCTGTACTACCAAGAATAGTTGTCCTTTGTCCTACCAATTGATCTGGTTTTATTCCGAACTGACTATGTTGTGTAACTGCTCAGGGTTTGGTTTTGTTTTCACATTTGGTTGATAGAAAGATTTGAAGAGATTTTGATTCATATATCTATATGATACATAATTTAGCTTTATTCCACAGTAGTTTGTATGGTCCTTTTTTTTTTTTCTCCTATATACCTGCTTAAAATATTTGACTTGATTTTATGTTTTTTTTGGTTGTTACCTCAGGTTTTTAATGAAACAAGATTAGAATACAAGTAAATTATTTCAATTTTTTACAAAGTTTTCTGTTAACATATATTCTTTCTCAAAACTGCTCTTGACCACATTTACATTGGTGAGAGTGATTTGGTAAATATAACATATACATACATAATAAATATTTTATGCTTTAAATAATACATTTACATTTTATTTAGTTGTTTAATATCTAATAAAATAGTGCAAATATTAATTAACTTTGCAGTGACTACACTAGATAAGGAAACCAAGACACAGAATGAGACTGCATGTCAAAAGTTACAACCTGAGCCAAGTATCTTTATCCCACGTAATGTGAGTAGAAAATAATACATAGAAGTGGCTTTGCCTATTAAACAAAAAGCCAAGACCTTCGATGCTTATTCCTGCTGTCTTTCTCCCTTGCTCATGAGAGTCTTCAATTAAACAGTAAAAATATTTTCTTAAATATGATAATACCATTTTATTTTAGCTTAGTACTTACATATCCATTCTTTGCTTATCACCACGCTTTTTGTAAAATAAGAACCCTTTAATTTGCCTTTCACACATTTCTGCTTAAGGTACACCTTCAAATAGATCAAACTTAATTGCATTGTGGCCCTTAGCTAGTTCAAATTCCTCAATCAATTCACCTCAGACTCATCTTCTTTCAAGACTAAACAACCCCATTTTTCTTAATCTCTTCTCGTATGTTCAGTAATCCCCTCCATTCCATTTATCATTTCTGTTGCCCTATGCTCTCTCCAATTTTGCTATAATGTTCTTCAAATAAGGTCCCCTATCAGATGGGCGCATGCTTAAAACTTCCCCTTCTACGCTCATATTAGGCCAACTAAGAAGCTGCTCTGGTAATTTCAGCTTGCATGGTTATTATAAGTCCCAAATCAATGAAATGTTAAAGGCAGTATTCTAAAGACCTGGGAACAAATGACATTTCCTGTGTTAGTATTTTAAGATGATACGATGTTTTGCCTAAAAAAAAAGAAATGGTGTGTCTTCAAAGCCACCAAAATGAAGTGCTTTGTCTGCAATGTGGACTTTGTGATATCCATATTGAAGAGCTAATTTGCAATTTCAGGAGGCAATGTCATAATTGCAAATGATTAAATATAGTTCCTTTTTCCAAAATGCCCAATTACTCTTTTCAAGAGGTTATCTATCATTATCAAGGAGATGGGTTTGACATATTCAGGGTCTTTGTATTAGTGGATCAAATTCATCACAAGATGTTATCTGCTTGAAAAATAAATAAATAAATAAAAACTTAAATGTTACCTAAGTATATTAGTCTGAAGCTCTCTAAGGCATCTCTATAAAGAAAGAACCATTGGTATGAGAAACATCAATTACAAAAACCCCTGAGTGATAAACAGCTACTTCCATGTAAAGAGTAATTGCTGTCTCCGGAGTTGACCCAGAGAATCTCTGTAGGGAGTGAATGTAATAGTGTAGTTGAAGCCATATGCCACGGGCATCTCTATGCACTGATGGAAAAGACTCATTTGGGAATGAGTTGGAGAAAGTCATGTGTGTTCATACAAAACAATCTTGTCATTCTTTGATAAAGAACACAAATTCTATAATCAGATTCTTAAGGGAATGACACAGTGGTAAGAACAGAAGTTGGGCAAAGCAGATCACTGGTTAGATCTCGAGAGCCAGTGCTCAGTTGAGGCAGGCAGGAAGAGCATGGCTAAGCAGTCAGTCTAAATGGCTTGGCTTATAGACGCTGCCAGTGGTGCTGAGCGTTTCAAATGTATTTGGCTGCTCTGACACTTGGAAGTCAAGAGAATTACTAGCTTTGTATTGTTTAGTGGCAATGGACAGAGTACCAATTTTACTAGTTTAAAGGGAAAAAATGATAATTCGTTGGCCCTGGTAACTGAAAAATTTGATTATGTTCTGGTTTCAGACACAGATGGATCCACAGGAGATAAAATGGTATCCTCAGTACTCAAGCTCCATCTATCTATCTCTTTACTACGCTTTCCTCTGTTGTTCCCACTGTCAGGCAGGGTCTCCACTCATGTTGGCAAGATAGCTGCCAGCAGCTCCAAGGTTATATCTACATCCTAGCTTCTCAGCAGCTCAGTAGAAAGAGCGCAGGTTTTTTTTTTTTTTTTTTTTTTTTTAAAAGAATTCCAGGGTGAGTCTCACTGACTCTGAGTGGTCTGGCTTGGTTCATATGTCCACCCCTGGGTTACCCCTAAGCACTACTCAAGTCACCTTCTTGAGGCCAAAAGATGACCTCCCCCAAGTTGCCCCATAGAATCACATTAATATTTCTCAATGGGAGAATCATGGAGCTGATATCAGAAAAAGAAGTGAATGAAAACAAAGAGCAAAAATAACATTAAAAAGAACCCTGTTTAATTCACCATAGAATTAAAAGGAAAAGAACTACTCTGGGAAATCTCATAGGACTATAAAAAGTAGAGAATGCAATCCGTCTCCACATCTTATGCATATTTTTGACTACCATACTACCCCAGAAATGTTTAAAATATTATTGAGAACAAAAATCCCAATAGATGTCTTTGGTCATTTCTTAAATTTAAGATTGGCAGCAGACACAAGATCAGTTACATCAACAACTCTAGAAATCACTCATGTTTTCTCCTTTGCTTATTTGTTTGTTTGTTGTAAAGGATAGGAGCACCCTGCTAAATGATTTATAAACTATATCCCATTTAATCATTGAAACAGTCCTGGAAGGCAGTAATACTGAGAACATTTTACATGTGAGGAAACTTGGTCACATAAGGTTAAATGGCTTCTTTCACAACCATTGATGGCAAAACTGGAATTAAGATACCAATTTCTTTGACTTCTTTTCTACATAATGCTGACCTTAATGCTCTAAATTAGCAACACCATTTGAAAAGTATGGAAAGTAAACTCTAGTTTTATTGTTAAAAGTAAAGTTCTTTTTATAATCACCATATGCAATACTCCAAATCCTTCTTTTACAATAGTTGTTAGCCTCTACATAACCATTCAAAGAGAACTAAGAGTTTATTCAGAGCTTTGCATTTCTGACTTCAGTCCACTGATGGAATAAGGTATGTGGTTATGAGTGTGGTCTAAGAGATTGGACAGTATTAGTTCGAAGCCCATTTCTACCATTTTCTGGACGTATAAATTCAAAGGCTTTTTTAACCTCTGTTTTCAATTTTTCCAAACATTAAATTGGTCTCATATTTGTACCTATTCTTGATAGCAATTTTGAAGATGAATTATGGGTTAAAATGATTTAAAACAGTCCTTTGTACACAAAATTCACTTACTAAATGTAGTTTTATTTATTTATTTATTTATTTATTTAGAGACAGGGCCTAGCTCTGTTGCCCAGGCTGGATCACAATGGTATAATCATGGCTCACTGCAAGTTCAAATTCTTGAGCTCAAGTAATTCTCCTACCTCAGTCTCCCAATTAGCTGAGACTGCAGGCACATGCCACCACACCTCTGATTTTTTAATATTTTTTTGTAAATATGGCGGTCTCATTGTGTTGGCCAGGCTGGTCTTGAAATCTTGACATTTTCCCACCTCAGCTTCCCAAAGTGCTGGGATTACAGGCATGAGCCACTGCACGCAGCCTAGACTTATTATTCTTGTTACTTATTGTTTTTATTGTTGTTGCTGCTGTTATTATTATTAAAAGCAACATGCTATGACATAGTTATCAGAACCCAACAACTCAGGAAGCAGGTTAATGAAAATCTGATCTAAAGCAATTTTTTGTTGTTATTGGAGCTTGAAATATACAAATCCAAATATACACATGGGGGATTGATGACTAATGTATATTCTTTAGTCATGGAGAATGGGTTCTCAGCAGGGAAAGAAGTTGAACACTACAAGAACAAAAGAATTGGCCATTCAAATATCTTCAACTCTGTGATGTTACCTAAGTTCCTGAAACCTCAGGTTCCACATTTGTTCATTTGGGATTATCATATCACTTAAAAAGAGATTTAAATGAAGCAATGTCATAGTTTGTGATATATTAGGTTCACAACATGACTTGGAGTCAACTCACATCTTCATGAATACAGGATTCTGTCTGACCTTTTGGACCCTAAATTGACCTCCTTCCATTATCAATGTGTGATTCAAAATAAAAAACATTGTATATATCCATTTTCCAGGTAAGTAAAATGAAAATTAGAAAGTAATAGGGTTTGAACTTTTGTCTCCTACAAATCTTATGCTGAAACATGATTCCCATTGTTGGAGGTGGGGCCTGGTGGGTGGCAATAGGATCAGGAAGGTGCATCCTTCATTAATGGTTTAGTACCAACCCCTTGGTAATGAGTGAGTTCTTGCTCAGTTCACGGGAGACCTGGTTGTTTAAGAGTCTGGGATCTCTCCTGCCTTTCTCTCTTGCTCCCTGTCTTACCATGTTACATGCTGGCTCCCCATCACCCTCTGCAATAATTGTGAGCTTCCTGAGGCCCTCACCAGAAGCAGATGCTGGCATCATGATTCCTATACCGCCTGCAGAACCGTGAGCCAAAATAAAACCTCTTCTCTTTATAAATTTCCCAGTCTCAGGTATGTCTTTATAGCAATGCAAAAATGGACTAACACAGAAAACTTTTAACTTATTTTGACTACAGTTTTTAAAAAAGCAATCGACTCTGAAGTGTATCATAATTTCCTTTCTCAACTACTTATTCTAATTTATCCTCTATTTCAGCAAACACCCTTGGCTGTTATGAGTGGTTTACTGAATGGAATGACCCAAACCCTCATTCCTGAACCTTGCCATAAACTCCACTCAGTATCTGCCATAGACTGAATGTTTTTGTAGCCCCCAAAAGTCATGTTAAATTCTAATGCCAATGTTTGGACTCCAAACATCATCACATTGACATTAGAATTTAAGATGAGTTTTAGAGGCTACAAAAGGGAATTAGTGCCCTTATAAAAGAGGTCCCAGAGAGGGTCTTTGCCCTTCTGCCATGTGTAAACAAGAAGACGGATGTCTGTGAAACAGGAATTGGGCCCTCGCCAGACACTGAATCTTCTGGGGCCTTCATCTTGGACTTTTCAGCCTCCAGAGTGGTGAAAAATAAATGTCTGTTGTTTATCAACCACACAGTTTGTGTGTTCTTGTTATAGCAGTCTGAATGGACTAAGTGTCTTAGAGTTGGCCATGATCCAAGCAGCAGAGTCACTTGCATGAAGCCCAAATCTGCTACAGAACTCTTTTCTGCTCTGTGCTTCATTCATATAAGTTTCTCTTTTTGGTCATCCAGAATAGGGACTGGAGAAATTTTACCAAGTGTGGAATTGGCAGCTTCCAGAGCCTGAAGACCCCTGTGACATATTTTGCTTCCTTTGTCGCTATGTGAGGTCCAAGATGCAATTATCCGTCCTCTGGTCTGAAAAGTGTGTCACAGCATGTCTCATACCACTGGGATCCTGAAACTTCACTGAAATACTGGTCCCTTTAATCTTTGTCGTGATTATCTCCTATTCTCTTGATGGCTTGTGTCTTGCTGAGGTTGGTAATAAACTTGCCACTTCTTCTCATTCATACCAGTGAGCATGATGCCATTATATAATGGATAGCTGTGATATTCTGAGGCATGTTAAGACAGTCCAGCTTTCTTCAGTCTATACTTTGACAGAATGTGGGAAAGTTTTCACATAGTTCTAAGGCAAGTCTATACATGCATATGGTAGTCTCTTACATGTAAATACAGGCTGCTTTTGATGTACCCTTTTATTAGGGATGAAAAAAGATTAAAAAATCATTCACCAGATCGATGCCTGATACCATGTGCTTGAGGCCATTTCTATCTGCTCTAGCCATTGTGCCACAGGTGACATTACCTCTGCAATTGGGATACTACTCGATGGAATAGGCACCACCCTATTATTAACTTTGAGAATTCATCTGACTTTTATAAGGTACCAATTGAGAATTAAATGGAGATAAGATAGAAACCACTATATTTGTATTTCTTAGGTCTTTAGGTGGTACTAATATCTGCCATTTTTCTGTTTTTTGTTTGTTTTGGTTTGTTTGTTTTTTCCACAGCTATCTTGGCAAGAGAGGGAGACTCAGTTTCAGAGGTTCCCCTTGGCCCTCTTCATTACAGTAGTTCTTATTCCACAACTTCTGGGACCTATATGGGAATATAACTAGTAAATATGTCTATTCCAATTACACATTCAAGGACTGGGACATAATCACTGTGCAACCCCTTGGACCCACTGGACACACTGTGAACCAGACCTAGGGCAGAATACCTTTTACTACTTGGCTGACGTGCACTTCAAGTTCACTAGGAGGTAACCATAATGAAGCTTTTGATCCCCAGGTTTCAATGTTAACTCGGATTCTTGGTTCTTGAAATATTTGCTTATCCCTTTCCTTGTTGTGAATGGCCAAAGTTCCCTTTGAGAAATATACAGCAGTGGTCTCCAACCATTTTGGCACCAAGGCCTGGTTTCGTAGAAGGCAATTTTTCCATGAGAGGGTCGGGGGGTGGTTTAAAGATGAAACTGTTTTACCTCAAATAATCAGGCATTGGATTCTCATGAGGAGCACGCTACCTAGATACCCCACATGTGCAGTTTGCAATAGGCTTCACGTTCCTATGAGAATCTAATGCCACTGCGGATGACAGGAGGGGGAACTCAGGCGGTAGTGCTCACTTGACCACTGCTCACCTCCTACTGTGCAGCCCGGTTCCTAACTGGTACCAGTCTGAGGTCCAGGGGCTGGAACCCCTGGAGAGAAAACAATACTGTAAACATTACAGTATTGCCATAGTGTTCTAGGAGGCTTTCTCCTGAAAAGTTAGCCTCTGCTCAGTCAGCAGACTGCCGATGTGAAAATGGCCCTTCAATCTAGCAGCTTGGCAGGGGATCATGACTTTTATGGGGTGGCTACACTCAGGCTGTTGATGATCCGGTCTTGATTTCTCCTTTGTTAGTGTAGATCAGGAATTATTCTTTTGGCTATTGTTCATTTACAATATTCATAGCCCTCTATAGGTGATGTCCTCCTGGCTGCCAGTCTAACCCTCTTGTTCCTTATGATAATTATACCTAGTTGGTTTCTGAAAATTAGACACTGTTACCTGCCTTCTTTTATTTAGAATCATATCACTCCCAATGGTATAAGAAGCCCAATTGTGTAACAATATATCCCAATACTGAACCTAGCCCTTAGAGGACAACCATTGCTCAGCTTCTCAATGATGCTGGCGCCATTCTCACCAGGGACCTCCCTATTGCTTTGGTAAATAAAATGTTTTCTGGGTCCTCCCAGAGAACAATCAGCCAGTGTTCAAGCATACATTGTATATACGCCCTAGCATGCCCACTTCTTTGAGCTTTTTGAGCTCCTCTTCCATAGCCTCACAGGAGAGTTTTAGTATATCTACTTCATTTAAAGTATGAACCATAACTTTAAGCTTCTAAGAGCTATTCTAATAGTATGTTAGCATTGCCTCCTATTCCTATGCGAGGGTGTTAAATCCTGTACCCCAAGAATACACTTATATCTAATACAGCATTTACAATCATGCCAATCTGATTTCAACCTCAGTGTTCTTCTTTGATTCATTTTTTTCTCCATTAGAAAGTTTTGCATTTTTCTAATTTATGTAGACAATAGACAGTTTAATATCTTTCTTAGGAGTAGTTTGTGTTGTTTTTTAACATAAGGTCTTAATATAAATGCTCTTTGATAATGTTTGCTCCAAAATGCAGAAAGAATGATTATGAATACTCACTTTCCTAGTTGATTTCTGTGAATTGCCCTTATATGCATATGGGAGAATATAATTAAGATGACTTGGATTTTTATGAGATTCAACAGGTTCCTCTTAACAGAATGTCTGAAATAGATTAAGAGCTCAATCGGTTTTATAGATTAATAAAAGATGAAATAATCATAAGTAAATAAAAGATTGAATTTAAAATCTAATTTGTTGGCTTTGTTCGCTGATCAATACCAAACATCTAAAGCAGTGCCCAGCATATAGTACTTTCTCAACAAATATTTGTTGAGTGAATGACCATTAGAAAATGGCAGTTTTATGTTTGCATATATGTTTGTGTGTACATATATAGTCGTAATTTATATTATTTTAATACCATTAATGTATGCTTATTTTAAAATATTTAAATAATTTAAATAGATATCTATAGTGAAAGTTGTATTTTACCCAAACTCAATTTATTTAATTCATCCACTTAAGAGACTTTTATGTGGCAATGCCAGTAAAATGTGCAGCAGACATAATACTTAACAAAAATAGACTTCTCAAAGTAACCACTGTTATTAGATTGGTGTTTATCCTTCTAGATTTTTGTTTTTTTAACTGAGACAGGATCTTACTCTGTTTCCTAGGCAGTGGTGTGATCATGACTCTTCTTCAATCCCAAGCTGTCTTCCTGCCTCTGAGTCCCAAAATGCTGGGGTTGCAAGCATGAGCCATTGTTGCTCCTGGCCAATTATTATTTTTTTTTTTTGGAGACAGAGTTTTGCCTTGTTGCCCAGGCTGGAGTGCAGTGGAGCAATCTTGGCTCACTGCAACCTCCGCCTTCCATGTTCAAGTGATTCTCTTGCCTCAGCTTCCTGAGCAGCTGGGATTACAGGCATGTGCCACCATGCCCAGCTAATTTTGGTATTTTTAGTAGAGACAGGGTTTCTCCATGTTGGCCAGGCTGGTCTTGAACTCCTGACTTCATGATCTGCCCACCTCGGCCTCCCAAAGTGCTGGGATTACAGGCGTGAGACACCGCGCCCAGCCCTAGCCATCTATTTTCAAACATACACACACATTCATGTAAATTACATATCATTTCATGTAAATGAAATTAAACTCTACATATGATCCTGCAGCAAGCATTCCGGGTTGAACTAGGATATCCAAACTTCTTTATCTCATGGCAAACATAGAAAATAACAATATATGGCTCACCAAAATAAACAGGTTATGACAATATAGACATTTTCTTTTTAAAATTAATTCTTCAGTAACATAACACCGAATCATGGAACAATATGTTAATAACATATTAAATTAAGACTGCTAAATTTTAATCTATAATTTTTGTCTATATAAATATTATTGAATAGATTTTAAAATATTTTTTAATCTGTCCTTTTCCAATGTTGGTATAAGAATTATAGCAGCTTTATAGAATGAGTTGAGAAGCTCTGCGTTTCATCCTAAGAATTGGGATAGTTTTTACATGAATAAAGAACTTATTTGCTTACAGCATATAAGCACCTCACCTATAAAACTGTCTGGGTTTATTGCCTCTAGTGGGAGCAGGGGATGGGGAATGGTAGAATGTGATGTGAATCTTTCCTGTGACTTTTCAGCCTGTTTAGATTATTTTTCTCCTCTAGAATCAAGTTTGGTCATTTGTATTTTTCCAGAAAAATCATCCCTTTCATCTTGATTTTAAGATTCCACATTTCAGGCTTTTTTCTCTGTAGCTATGTCAACTTTCTCATTTAAAGTGAGTTTGTGATTTCTCTCCTTATCATGTTGACCGGACTGTTAACTGCAGGAAGCTTCTCCCCAGAATGAGAGGGCTAGCAGAGTTCTATATCTGGTGGGCAGGACTTAGTAACAAGCTGACTTCCTTAGGGTTTATGAATTGATCAGAAACAGGTGTGAAATTCATCCTTTCATGCAAAATGTCCAGGGAAGGTTGCCTTTACTCTGAATAAAGCACATCAACATGTTTCACACTTTTGATACTAGATGAAGCCGCCTTTTCTTTTTCCATCATTATTATTACTATTACTATCCTTCTAGATCTATTACAAAGGTTGCAAATCATAATACACTCTGGTTTATCAGCCCTGCCTGACACATGGCTAATAACTCTCACCAGAAATATATCTTAGTTTTAGCTAAATGTCCTGTGCCACAAGCAGCCACTGGACTGACTCTTCCATAGCGAATCCCCAACACCTTCCTCATAATCACCCCACTGTTCATGCTTTCCCTGCCCCTTCATTGTGAGCTAAGCTTCCTCCTGGTCCTCATTACTAAAAACTGCTCTTGCCTCCATAGTTGTGATTTTCTCTGGTTTAATTTCTCCGTTAATTTCATTTCTTATGCTTTGTGACTTCCAGAATTTCTCAAAATTTATATTTTGCTAATAGCATTCTCTTCTCTGTTCCAGGACTGTGACGAATATGTACAACTTTTACAATATTTACCTCACCCTTGAAATTTATCATGAATGGTCATTTTCTTATCTTGTTGAATTAAGGAAACTCTTTGGAAGCTAGAGGTGACATTTGTATCATATTATCTTCCTAAATGCATCTATTCATGTGGGAATTAATAAGTAATTTTATAGTTCTACTTATGCAACTATATAATTTGTGCATAATTTATTAATTGTTCTTGTTGTTTGAGGAATCATTTTCAAAATCTTCTGTATTCTGGTAAAAACTGCCATTTTGGCAGCCTAATGGGGACTTTGTTTGGAGATGGTGATTAGAAAATATTTCTACCACCATGCAAAGGGTTCCTGATGTATGTCAGCACTTTGTGATTTTAAAGTATGTGCATCTTTCACCACCCAGATTCCCGCTCATGATAAGTGGCATGTGGACTTTTAGGCTCCCTGCTCCAGAGACTCTCTTTCCCACTCAGACCGTGAAGTCCTTTCAGATTTCAGCAGCATTACTCATCTTGATTATGCCACCAGTCTCTTTGATGGGAGGCTCACCTGCTTCCTTTAAGAATAAGGATACGATTTAAGGTTTAACTCCCAACATTTAAGGCACTTAAGGTGCCAGGTCCAATTTATTTACAGCTTCTGATGGATGGGTACTTTCTGTGTGGAGCATGCACTTCAGCCAGGATCACTTCCCGTCAGTTAACTCACCATCCCTACTCACATGTGAAGCAGGCTTCCTACCCCAGAACTACCCAATGCCATGGCTATTCATTTGTGTCTGACCTAAGCAAGATCTTTCCTTTTTTACTTCTTGAAATTCCAGTGGTCTAACTGGAGAGCTGTTTGAAAAGTATATACAGACAAATGTTAAAACTGGAGTCCCTTAGGAAAATGTAATGTGCATGTGCCACCGTGCAATCCAACTTTTATGAAGGTTTTTTAAAATCCTATATAATCTGATTTGGGGCCAATCAAACAAGTAAACCAAGATGGTAAATGGGAGGTAGAAGATTTTTCCCTCTTTGAGCAATGTTGGTTATGTTTTCTTTATGACTCTTGCGATTTTTAATGTAATTCTCCTGGGGAGAAAGCAGGGTGCTTTGTGGTGCAACAATGCCTAAGCAGGGACAAATGTCGTGTGGCCTTTAATTCTG
The DNA here is from genome assembly GCF_001604975.1 of Cebus imitator. NCBI lineage: Eukaryota > Metazoa > Chordata > Mammalia > Primates > Cebidae > Cebus > Cebus imitator. The sequence continues at coordinate 474,813 of NW_016107737.1, read as the reverse complement.
TTTGTCACTAGGAGCTGTCTGACCTTTGTCATCTCACCTGTCTGGCCATGAGCTTCTACAGCTGTGAAATAAGCTTTGAGTTTCCTTTCATTTCTAAGAATCTGTTGTCTCTGCTACTGATTGTGTTTTTTGTTTTATGATTAGGCTCTGAGAAAGTTATGAAAATTCCCATACAAGTAAATAGACAATCATAATAATGACAAAAACAAAAATTAGTATCCACAACTTCATTTTTCCCCCTAGCAAGTCTGTAGTTATTCCCGTATTGTCTACAGGTATCTGATTTTATGGGAGTGCCATATTTAAACATTCATTATCAACTCATGCAATCAGACTTAAGTGCACCTAAGTACACCATCTGTCTTTTTCTTTCTCATATATTCCTCTGTAGTCACACATGGATATCTGCTATTCTAGTAGTGTCTGGAGCCTATTTAGCTGCACCAGTTACAGTGTAATCAGCAGAGAAGGCATTCCCTTCCAACCCCTGATTTTCAGAATTTAACAGCACCAACGCTTATAATGGCTCTCTCCTTAAATGTGATACATTCACGCTTTTCTACACAGGTGTATTTTTTTTTTCCAATGCTCCAGATGCAAAGTCATTCTTTAAAGGAAGAGTTCAAAGCTTGGACTTCTTTTTAAAAAGCCAAAGCATGATAGAAAATGTTTTACAAATGCAAGGGGTTTCTGGTAAACCTGCACAGTCATGCAAACCATTTCAAGGCTGGTAGCAGCTAGGCAAGCAGAGAATGGTTGGAAGGCTACTGGCTGTTTCATCATATAGTCCTTGGGGAAAAAACCTGGGCCTTCGACAGGTTCTAAGGCAGTGTTATTTAAACAGTGTGCCTAATTTTCATCAAAAGAGGCATCAGTTCATTCTCTGCAAAACAAACCATAAAACACCTTTTCTTTAGAACCCAAATGATTGGAGTGCCCATGCTCAGTGGTAGGTCTTGCATTTTGGTGACCTAAAGCAGAGAAATGAATAGGATTTGGGGCTAGATTTGAGGCCTCGTAAAAACCAAATTAAGATCCCAATCATGTATTCTGAGAAAATCAACCATGTGTCATTGAAATACAATTCCACAAATAATGTTGATTCTTGGCCCTCAGCTTTCTTACTATGTGTGGCCTCTTGGGACAGAAATGTTTCTGATGAAACAGAGCATCTGGGCTTTGAAATTTGTCAGCTTTCATTTTAAGTCCTACTCCTGCCAGTAATTATTTATCTGATTTTGATTAGTTTGTTTAACCCTGTTAGTCCTGGTGGCCTCGAGCTTTTTCACTATGGAATGTGAATAAAGAAATGTGGAGAGAATATGTCCTAAAGCAATTGGAATAAGAGCTGAACAATAAAGAGGCCGTGGTGGCTGAGATTAGTCATAACCCACATGGAACGCACTGTGATGCTTTTTAGTACCGAAATACTGGTGTTTTCCTTTCTATGATACCACTACCTCATGCACACACAAAAATCTGAACTCCGAACCATTTAAAACTTTAGAAGCATACAAAGAAGTTAAAGGAACAAAGTAGTACTCTGCTAACCATATTCCTCCCTTGTTAATAATCCTTCCCAGGTACTTCGTTGATGTTTTCAATTCTTTCCAATATAGGCCTCTTTTCATGTGCTTATGAATCATTTGCATACACACTAGTACAAATTTGGGTTTCTAGTTACTTCTGGAGGCCCTGATAGGGATGGCTTAGAGTAATAGAGCAGGTGCCTGAAGGAAAATAGTAAGATAGTGAGAAAAGGGGATTGGGAGAGAAGAGGACAGAGTAAAGCGGGGCTGCTCTCCTAGACCCAATTTCTAGCTCTTTTTCTCCTCTAAGCGTCTCCCTTCCCCCAGTGCTGCGTTCTCTCTTTCTTCCTACTCTTTTATCCCATGAATCAGATCCATTATTCTTAGATTCTCATTACTGCCACTCCTCCCGCACTATGAATACTATCACATATCTTATCAAGGGCCATATTTCCCAATAGCCTTCCCTGTTGATACCTTAGCCAAAAGGTCAGAATAGCCTCAGTCCTCTCTGTGATGGAACAAAGTCTAAAGACAAAATGTAGAACTGTGTTGCTCAATACAGTAGCCACCAATTATATGTAGGTAGATCTTGAACACTTGAAATGTGGCTAGTCCAAATTGAGACCTGCCATAAGCATAAAGTACATACTAGATTCCAAAGACAGCACAAATAAAATAATTAAAGAGTTCAATGTGCTTATATTGATTACTTGTTAAACTGTTTTGGAACTGAATTAAATAAAATATAATATTAATACTAATTTTACATGTTCTCTTTTTAAAAAAAATGTGGCTACTAGAAAATTTAAAAATTATATGTATTTATGTTGAGCATCCCTGATATAGAAGTTGATAGCAATCATATTTCACTTTTTATTAAAATACCATAACCAAGGCCAGGCACCGTGGCTCGCGTCTGTAATCTCAGCACTTTGGGAGACTGAGGCGGGTGGATTATGAGGTTAAGAGATTGAGACCATCCTGGCCAATACAGTGAAACCTCGTCTCTACTAAAAATACAAAAAAAAAAATTAGCCCGGCATGGTGGCACACGCTTGTGGTCCCAGCTACTCGGGAGGCTGAGATGGAAGAATCACTGGAACCCAGGAGGCGGAGGTTGCAGTGAGCCGAGATTGCACCACTGCACTCCAGCCTGGTGACAGGGCAAGACTCCATCTCAAAACAAAACAAAACAAAAATACTATAGTCAATACTAATGTTAATACAGCCATTTTGAAGTTACATAAAATAAACACCAAAATGCTTGTAGGGTTATTTTGCTTTATAGCAATCTCTGTGATGTATTATATGCAAATCAAAACTAGGAGAAATGAATCAACAGAAACACTGAAGAAAGAATAATGCACAGAACAAGGTGAGGATCAAGAACCCAAGCTGTATAAAGAACAGAACAGGAACAAGCTGGTAAGAAGGTCATGGCTAATAACACTGACTCATGGACAAAGGGCACGGGTCCTCGGCTGCAGTTCTTGAGGGTCTCACCTTGGATCTGAAGCCATTTGCCATGTTTCAGTTTCTATTCTTTTTGAGGTTATGCATGTGTAGCTTCAGAGGCAAACCTTTCTTTATTAACCAACTTCAACATGCAAAACACCTTTCTCCTCCTAGGACTGTAATAGTGAACAAACCAAGCAGGGCTCTGCCTTAACGTAGCTTGCACTTTTGGAGAAAGAAACTATCCTTTTAGAAATAATTCATATTTAATAACAACTAAACTAAGTATTAACTAAGCCAGAAAGAAATGGCATAGTGAGATCTCTAAAGGCAATGAAACAGGTGGATGCCACAAAGAGTCTTTGTTAGGAGATGGCTACTCATTCGGAAAGTGACAGTTGAACTGGGACACGGAAGATGAGAGAGAGCCAGTCATGCAAAGGGCCAGGATTAGGGAGGGAAAGGGGAGACCATTCCAGGCAGGAGGTAACAGCAGGTGCAACATCCCTGAGGCAGAAACATTTTTAGCTTGTTGCAGAAACAGTAAAATTGGACTGGAGAGAAGGAGAGTGGTGTGAGACAACATTAGAGTCAGACAACGAACCAGGTCATAGAGGGTCTTGTATGCAATTTGGATTTTCTTCTAAATGCACTGGAAGACTTTTGAAGAGTTTTAAGCTGTGGAATTGCATGACCAATTAGGAGCCTACAGCAGTGTTTCAAGTAAGATGTGATAGAAGCTTGGATTTAAATAATCCCCAATTCATTCTAATCACATAGGGTTGTGCTATTTTATTAAATTTACTAAGAAATAATAATGTTCAGCTAGCTTTTAAAATGTTCAATTCCACTATTTTTTTAAGAGACACAGTCACGCCATCACCCAGGCTGGTGTGCAGTGGTATGATTTTTCTAACTGCAGCATCAAACTCTTGGGCTCATGTGATCCTTCCATCTTAGCCTCCTGGGTACCTGAAACTAAAGGCACATGCCACCACACCCAACTAATTTTTTTATTTTTATTTTTTGTAGAGACAGAGTCTCACTATGTTGTCCAGTTGGGCAATTCTATTTTTATTGATTACAAATTTATATTCATTCTTTGAAACGAATTTTGAAAATATAAATAGGAACGAAGAAAATAAAAATAAATTTATATTTCCACCATGTAGATAAACACAGTTGACGTCATAGAGTGAACTGTTCCATAATTTATAATTTCTAAGTATTTGTGTGTATACAGAAATAGAATCAGATGTTATATACTTTTCAGAAAACTGTTTTTTTTACTCACACTGAGAACATATTTCTATATCATTAAATATGCTCCTACAGCATCACAGGTTACACGGCAATTCAAATGTATGGATATTTTAGAACTGACCTGATATACTATAGCTAAGAATTTAATTTGCTTCCAATTTATTACTATTATGTATTTTAACAATATAATATATCAAGATGATTACCATCCTCCTATAAATAAGTATTTGTGTTCACCTTTAATTATTTACACAGGATGAATTTGAAATCATGTAATGCTATCATAATTTCAAACTATTTTCACATTTTTAATGCTTTTGATATGAATACTATGTTTTTTCCGACCAGCTAAACTAAGTTACATTTATGCCACTAATATATGAGGATACAAATTTCCTAGAACTTTTGAGCACAATGAGTATTATAATTTAAAAATGATTTCCCTGTTTAGTAGGTAATTTACAACACATCTCCCTACTATTTTGCTTAAACTATATGTTTTAAATTTGCATTTATTTCTGTCTAGTCAGGTTGAATTTTTTTTCATATGCTTATTGACCATTGGCTTTTATTTTCTTACAACCGCCTATTCATATACATTCTGCTATGGAAGTGCCTTCTCAGCCTGGTCTTAAACTAAGTAAAAGGATAAAGAAATGGTTATCAAGGTGTTACTTCTGAATCATGAAGTAGAATCAGGAAAAAGCATTCTATTAGTTAATGATATAGCTACCACAAGTCCCGAAAAAAATGAGAGCACCAGGAACTGACAAGATTCCAGGAGACCAACCTACAAAAACATTGTTCAACACAAATTGTTCTTCTGCTTAATAATGTTTGCTGAGAATAGTCTCAGAAATTCCTAAGGATTCCAAAATACTGTGTATGTCATAGTTCACGTGCTCTTATGTATAGGAGGCTCCAGCTGGAACATTATCTACTCAACTTGTTCAAGGTTCTGGCCTCCCTAACACACAGCTCAGAGAGAGAAAGAGCTATATCCTACCAGTTGCAAAACCTAATGTGCTCTGTTAAAAGTTAGTAGTTTGAAATTAATCATTTGTTTAACTAACAAATGGCCCCAAGACACTTTGCAGAAGTTTTCTTATGGGCCAGAATTCTGAAATATATCTCAATTCTTGACCATTTCTCACATAAAACAAATTATTATATCAAAGATGTCAAATGCTAGTACTTTAGGCTCCAAATACAGGAGGCTTACTTTAACTGAGAGCTTTATAATTGATCTCAGACCAGAGTTAGCAGGGCTCAGTAGAAGGTTAGGTAATTAATTGTCAAGAGACCTGGGTTCATACGCTGGCTTCATGTTATTACTGACTTGTCTCTCTGGGTAAGCCACTTAAACAAAGTTATACTTTATTTTTCTGTACATGATATTTATTCTAATCAAGTTACAAAAGATCAACCAAGTTACAAAATGTGAACTTACTAAACGAACTCAAAAGTTGTATATAAACAGGAGATGTTATCAGAACTGGAGTTACCAACTCAAACACCTATAAGGGCCATACTAGCTTCTCAATGCATGAAGTGGATCAACCAGGGCTGTGGATAAATGTAGTGTTTGTTCCAGTTTGACAGGATTGTTGCCATTGTGGCAATAAGATCCCAGTTTTGTCTGACATTTTAATTTTTTCAAAAGAAAAACTATAAATCCTGACTTTCATGCTTCATTCATTTTCTACTTTCAAAATGTTGATAGCCAATTAAAATATAACTCAAAGTAATTTTGTTGGCCAAATAAGTCGTAAGTATGGATTAAAGTTGGACCATGACTAGCCAGTCTGTAGACTCTTCTTTTGTCTCTGATTTGCATGGTTAGTAACACCGTCAAACCTCCATGGTAGCATCTTTAGTTAAGAGTATTTATTGTAATGAGTGCTTCAAATATAGTCCAATCTTGTAGTAACCAATTATTTGTAATTATTTCCATGATGAGGGTTTTTCCCTTCAGGTGGCCAATTACTTCCTATCAAATTATCACTGAAAACCATTATTTTCATTTCCATTTGTAGACATCTCAAGACTTTATTTTCCATTTGGTACAAGTAAATGAAAAGGAAATTATAACAGCCAATGCAATTATGACTGTGATCTTATCTGTCTGGATTGATTAGAAGTCCTTATTCTAATCACCCAAACTCTTTATTAACGTTAAGTTTATTAAAACTTAGGTTCAGATTTATATTTTTATTAAGGATTTCATTTTTGTTATCTTTTCTCTTTTATAAGATGGTAGGGAATAAAAGATGGGGACACCAAAGGAAAACCTAGTTACCAGAGAGACCTGGTCTCCCTGCAACTTGCCTTCACAACATTGATCTCTCTTAAAACCCTTTTGCCATTTATCAAAATTTTATCTCTGGTGAATTACAGTGGAGGGTTGATATTTCATACTAATGACTAGGGTACCCGGTGCAGATTGAATTCTGAGAACTGGCAAGTGCACAACAAAGAAAAAAAAAAACAATAAATCGAGATCACTGCATTAAAAAAATCCTTTGTTCATTTATTTTCTTCAGTATAAGCAAGTTTTAATTAATTTGGTTAATGTATCATTGATACTAGTACAAATTATATCCCTAAATCTCTCCAACATTAAATATTAGTTTAAAAATTAGGTGCACTTTATGTGGCAGTGAATTGAAATAAAACACTTTCAGCATAGCAAGGTAAGATTTAGATCAGTAGTAAATTTACTACATTTCCACTTAACATAATATTCTTCCCTTTTCAGCCTTGGAATCCATAGCTGGTATTAAATAGGCTTTCTGATTCTCACACAAGAAAATTGACTAGTACACTAAGGAAGAGTTATCCACTGTTGAACAGTCAATCTGCTTAAAGGGTTGGTAACTGGATGTTCACAAAGAATTATCATAGTTGCTGTGTATCCAGGTATCCAGGTATTTCCACAGACATCTCTGAATGAAGACCAACCACCCCCATCCAATACTTCTCACCTTCTACCCACAGCCTATATCCCACCCTCCTTTTTTTTGGAGAATAAAAGAAGAAAAACTGGGTATAATATAGTGAGAATACAATTATCTTTTTTTTTTTTAACTGTTAAGCACTGGAAATCTCCTTATAAGTCCCATGAGCAAAGATTGGTTTCATGCTGTTTTTAATGTACTTCTTTAGATTTTAGAAGATGGCTCACATTCCTTCTTACATTTCTTCATTTATTCTTTTAGTGAACATGCTCTATTACAGTATCAACCAAGGTTTACATTTGTTTTCTGCTCACATTGTGTCCACACAACTTAGCAGAGTTTACTGGCAAATAGAATCATTCAGTAAACACACCTTCAGTGACTATATGCTTATGCCATGCCATGTGGATTCCCAGGTACTAAGGTTATAAGACTGTGGGACTTTCCTTTAGGGACCTTGCAGACTTGAAGGTAAAGAAAAATTAGCAAATCAATGTTTCTGTGATAAAACGTAAACTCAGATTTCTATGAAAGCACAGAGTAGGGGGAACTAGCCCAAGGTGGTGAGGTCATGAAAGTCCTCCAGAGAGAAATGTTTGTGCTGAACCTTGAAAAATCATAAACAGTTATCCAGGTAGAGAAGTTTGAAAGTGTTTAGGGAGCTTCACATAGTTCATTGTGAGGTAGGGCCAAAAAGGGAACTAGAAGGCAGCTAGGAAGCAGTTCAAATGGAGTTTGTATGCCATGTGAGCAGCTTAAATTTCATTTTGTTGTCATCAGGAGTAGTAGCAAACATGCACCAGAAGGGACAGAACCAGCGGCAAGGAACTCAATTAGATTTGCAGGACTCCAGCTGTGATTTGACAAAGGCCTCATGTGATCTGTGGTTGTCACTCTGTGTATATTTCCTTCCCTAGTAATCAACAGGATTTCTAGAAAACAACCCTTCCACCCACTTACAGTTTGCAGATTGGGTAAGATGATTTCATCCTCAGCTTCAAGGGTGATTCTTAATTAGCTTAAGTCAATCAGCAAAGTCCACAGCAAAGCCATAGTAATTGGATTGAGAATAAACATGAGACTCAAGTGGTACAAAGGAAGCTGGAGAATATCTGAGCTGGGCTTTTGGGAGAGAATCTCCTTCGCTCTCTGGGAGAACTACTGAGATGGGAATTCTTTCTTCTGAAGGAGGAAACATGTAGGCTGGATGCTGCTGGCCACCCTCTTGTGAACAAGAAGAAAATCAGTCAACACTACACAGAACAAATATAGAAAAATGAATGTAGCAAACCTTACATTAAGCTTATGCTAACTTGGAACCTTCATGCTATGCAGAATTATGTTTTTCGTTTGTTTGTTTGTCATTCGTGTAATTCAATGTTGTTGTCGTTTCTGTAATTTGTGTACTTTTGATCCCGGAAGTACCTTAGCTGCTAAAAGCCTGGCTGTTGTCAGTGATGATCAGAATTAAGGCAGGATTAGATGACCTCTTCCAATCTTTTTCTTCTGTGCTTCTCTTTTACCCTTAGTTTATCAAGAAGATAGTTGCAAACAGCAAGCTGATGACTGACAAAAAATGGCAAGAACATCACAAGAGTCAAATTACTCCTCCTCAGTCCCATGACAGCTCTTCTCCCTTCCTCTCTGTTGCTTGCCTGCCTTTGGCTGCCAAGAATTTGCTGTTTGCTTCTCACTTCCCTCATCCAATCCACACTGAGAAGATAATGTGCCCAACTAGCTCCAGAACAGAAAGCTGAATGTCGGCACATATTTTGCCTTGAATGAAAATAACCTACCGGTGCAGAATGGCCTCTGCTATCCAGGCCTGAGACTGTATTGGGCTCAGTGGTTAATTCTTCAGCCTTATGGCCCTGGGATTTTAGCTAATGGCTTTAGGGTTTTGCACAAGCCCCATGACCATGGCTTTAAAGTCACCACTGTGGATGAGAGCTTGTCATGTTGTATAATATTACAGTTATTCCAAAGCAGCTTTCTGGCTAAGTGACAGCATTTGACATGTCTCTAATATTGACAGTAGTGGTGACTTTCAAGTGTTCTATTTCTGTCAGGTAGAAGGGGAGTAGAGATTTTTAAATAAAACAAACATGTGCAAAGAAAACTTCTGGTTAATATAAATGTCAAAGCAGTCTGAATACCTGCTCTGCTATTTTCTTGCCATGGACTCTGAGGCAAGTTTAAAAGATTCAGTATCTCCATCTGTAAAATGGAAATAATGATGGTGCCTACTTTGAAAGGCCATAGTTACATTATCCAATGCATCCAAGGTAACTTACGTGATGCCAGGCTCATGCCCATCACAGACATTTAAAAATGGTACATACATTAATTGTTATTCCTGTTATGCCAATAAACTTTTTAAAGTAAATAGCTTCAACAAAGCACTTAACTCCAGGAATTCTTAGGAAACTTTGTTTCCACCATAAGGCTTAAATGACTGAATGATTGGTAGCCACACTCAACATGTGACCTATGAGATGGCCAAGAAATTATGACCTGGGCTGGTGTCAAAATCTGAGTGAAGTCCAACAGTCTGACTTACTTTTCCTTGAGTCCTGAAAGAATCAGAAAGAATTTACAGAGAGGAGTAATAGTATAGAGCCAAGGAATGAGCAGGCACTGAAGTTATGAGGAATGAGAATATAAACAAAGTGGGAAAGTTCAGAAAGATTTATAGAGAAAAAGCATAAACAAGTTTATGGTGAGAGAAGCAGACAGACCCAGAGAGAAGCAGACATATTTAGAGCGGCTGAGTTATGTGAATGCCAAAGCATAAGATTAAAGCCACCCACCTTTCTGTTGAAGCCTTTGCTACTTCCAGTAGATCATCTAGAGGCAGGATGGTCCAGGAGGAGTCTGTATGGTGGAACCATGAATGATACAGCTTGGGAATAAGAGTAGCTGGGCTCGATTTTTTGCTCTGTCACTTACTAGCTGTGGGACTAAGGAAAGTTTCTCAGTCTTTCCATTGCTATAAAATGGGGAAAACCATGAAACCTACTACTGGAGCTATTATGAAGTTTAAACAAGTTAATATATGTGGCTTAGTATCATAATGGAATATAGTAATTTTTCAATAAATAGTTATTAGCCATTATTGGCTGCCATCAACAATACAACAATAGCTGTAAAACTGACATACACATTAGCCCCTCAGCTCCAACGGGAGTTATTCTTGTTCCCCTTATGTCCAAATGCGTCTTATAATTAATATTATTGTTAATCAAAAAATTTTAAGTAAATACATATTTTTTTATTATTATTTTTATTTAAAGAAGACCATGAAATAAGAGACAAAAAAAACATTAGGCTGGGTGCAGTGGCTCATGCCTGTAATCCCAGTGCTTTGGGAGGCTGAGGTGGGAAGATCACTTGAGGTCAGAAGTTCAAAACATGCCTGGGCAGTATAGTGAGCTGTTTCTACAAAAATTGAAAAATTAGCCACATGTGGTGACATATGCCTGTGATCTCAGCTTCTCTGGGGGCTGAGGTGAAAGGCTCACTGGAGCCCTGGAGTTTGAGGCCGCAGTGAGCTAGGATTGCTCTACTGCACTCCAGCCTGGGCAACAGAGCAAGATCCTGTCTCAATAAAAATAAAGAAATAAAGAAAAAAATGGGAGATTAAATGTTAAAATAGCAATACATTACATACAATAATATTTACCTTTACATTTTTGGTTTTGTCCCAATTATTTTTTTTAATTTTTTAAAAATTCTTTATTTGTGTGTCATGTTTTATCACCCTCCTGAATAGTTAAAACTACAGATGCACACCACCACCCAGCATTTTTTTTTTTTTTAGAGGTGGAAACTTGCTTTGTTGTCCATGCTGTTCCCAAGTATTTTTTTGTGCAATTCATTAATTCATTTGTATATTTATTCACTTTACAGATATGAATTGAATTCACAGTATGCTAAAATGCAATTTATAAAACAAAAGTAGTCCCTGTACTTGTCGAGTTTTAAGGTCTTGTGGCAGTAAACAAATGATGAGAAAGGATTTGAAAGCTGACATTGAAAGATTAAAAAAAATCTGCTTATTCCCTTACCTCATTTAGATACATACTCGAAAGTGAGTTCTTGTCTAACCAACCATATTATCCAGGATAAGCTAAGGTAACATGGTGGTAACAAATTAGCACCCAATTACTGGCTTAACACAACAAATATTTATTTCTTGCTGAGACTGTATTACGTGCCTAAAGTGGGTTTGTCAGGAGGACTGTTTTCCACACAATCACTGAGAGAGTCAGGTTGATGAAGGCTTTGGCATCTTTTCCAGAGCTATTAGAGCACATGACCAGCCTTCTTGTTACAGTGACAGAGCAGCCATGGAGGATGCATAGGCACTCTGCAGTGCCCTAAATGGAACTGACCACATCGCTTTGACTATCAACCCTTTGGCCAAACCTGGTAATGTGGCCCCATCTCACTGCAAGAGGCTGGGAATTCGTCTAGGGTACCAGGGCGCATAGGGCACATGTAATCTGTACCTGACTATCTCAATTAAACTAGGTCTCCAACCCCAACCCTTTCTATCCCTGCCCCTGATTTTTGTTTTTGTTTTTGCATTTTACATGTTAATTTGAGATTGTCTCTTCTAAATAGAATGTAAGCTGTAAGCAGGGAAGCATTCTTATTTATTTTATACTTTGATACATCCCTGGCACCTAAAACAATACTTGGCACAGGGATGGTACTCAATAAATATCTGCTATATAAACAAATAAATAAAAGTTTGTAGTGGCAACATAAGTGTTAAAGAGCATGAAAAAGAACCCTGGGACAGGAAGGAAATTGTTTTGTTCAAGCAAGACACAAAAAAACAAAAACAAAAACAAAACAGCCTGGCTACAACAGAATGGTAAAAAAAAAAAATGTGGCCCAATATTAATATGCATTTTCTCTAAGGCTTACAAGAAACTCCAAAGTAAGAATTGTGATATTCCTGGGTTGTAAAAAACTAAACCTTGAAAAAGTTAGCTAACATTCCCAAGGACAGACAGCTAACAAACTGAAGAATCAAAATTCATCCTGAGGTTATGTAATTTTTACTCTCCCAGAAAAGGGGTATTTGTCTGGCTGATTCAAACTAACCTATAGCTTCCAGGAAACGAGATCAATAAAGTCATTGTTATGTGACCAAGTAAGAATAATATCTACAATGTCAGCTACATGCCTATCAGTTTAGGTACCTCCTTTTAGTAATGCCTGATTGGGTCCACATGATAAAATTATGTTCAGTTACTAAGTCCTGATAACTCCGACATGTACTCCATGATACACTAAGGAGAGATAAAAGCTTAATATTGAAACTCAGGGGCTTGATTTCAAATTAGTCGTTTGAACCCAGTAAGAAGAACTACTTGATTATAAAAAATTACAGAAAACTGAAAATCACCCACAATTACCATAAATACTAAGAAGAGAAATAAAAAGCTACAAAACCAATGAGGGGAAATTTCACCTTCAGGTCATTCATTACTCACAAGAAAACACTGATAACCCTTTGTAAACGTTCCAGAAACTATAATCCAGAAGCAAAACTTCAATTTTGGTACTAGAGACCACAGTTGCTTTGGTCTTTGACATTTTGGTCTATCTCATACATAAAACACGTTTCAATGTTTGAGGGATTTCCTCTGATATAAGTTTTGAAGACGGGCAACTTAACTCCATTAGAAATATCAAAAAAGCAAAAATCAAAATTTACTTTTCCAAAGCCCTTTTCGTGCACATGTGGCCTACTCCCCCCCAATAGGATGCATCTGCTAGGGACTTCTACCACGTAGCAGCTGGAACACTAGAGAGTCTACTCAAGTTGGGGCTCTATGTTGGAATCAACACCCAGTTAGGCCAGAGGCAAAAGCAGAATGATGATGGCATCCAGTGTTCAATGCCAATGACAGCAATATCCTTATCAAGGTCTCATAGTGAAATTTTCTGATGCTATCTTGACTGCTTTCTGAGTTTCATTGGCAGTATTTTTTAATTAAATTATTTATATGATTCAATCTAACAGAGTCATTTTCATGGTTTACATCTAAGAAACCCAAGTATTACAACATTCAGATATTAAATGATCAAGTATGACTCCAGCAAGGAGGTTACACAGTAAAATATATGAAAGATGACAGATAATAAAGAGGGAGCAAGGTAGGTCAGCAGGTAGATAGATGGATAGATAGATGATAGATTAAAAATAATCGCTAACATTTATTACATAATTATGGGCCAGGAACTTTCCTAATCACTTCAAATATGCTGCTCCAATTTCATCCTTATATTTATGTTGAGTACCTTTATTTTCCTGTTTTTCAGATGAGCAAACTGAGGTTAAGAGAGAATAAGCAAACTGTTCAAGATCACAGAGCCAGCATGGTAGATTATCATTCCTCAAATATTCACCCCTTTTTCTCCAACCCCCTCCCTTCCCTTGAAAGATTGTCCTTCCCTGTCCTACTGATGTTGAACTTGGTCATGATACTTGATTTGGTCTCATAGAGACTTAGTGTATGTCCCCTTATTTTAGGACCTGGTTGTGTGACTTGCCTTAGTAAATAGAGAGTTAGGGTAGGTGACACAAGCAAAGGGTGAAGAAGCTTGCATGTGGTTGGACTTTCACTGTTGCACTTCTATCTTCACTACTACACGAACATGACCCAAGCAGCCTTCCAATCTCAGAAGGATGAAAGGCAAATGGAGTACATCTGAACTGAACCAATGGCCTGATGTCAAGTCCAGATGAGCACAGCCTTGATCAGCTAAACCTTAGCTGCCTCACACATATCTGTGTAGGCAAAAGATTCGTTTTTTTGTTTTTTTTTTTGCATGCCTCTGAGTTTGGTAGTGATTTGTTACTCAGCATTGTTATGGCAATAGCTAACTGATGCAATTAGTAAGCCATGCAACAAGGATGCAAACCTAGACAATTTGACTCTTCAAACTTCTTCCTAATTACTTTGCTGTATTACATTCCCTGCTAGGTCTGAGAGTTTACATCAAACAAACACAAAGTACTAGTGCACCCCAATCTCTGACACCTCTGCAGGCATAAGGAAATTTATATACTATAATTGTCTATAATGGCTTCTCCAGCTTTCTCTAACCACAGCCATAGTTCAGTACGTTAGCCTTGCTCTGTATGGTTTGCCTCTGTTCCTCTTTGTCTCACACTGGCCTCCAGAAGGTAGTATTTTCTAGTGTCAGTGCTGATGTACATAGTACAAAGATTCTCAAACTCTTGGACAGCAATATCTTGAAGTTCTGTCTTTAACTCATGAAGCCCAGCAACAAAATCTTAATATACTTCCTTGTTTCTTCTGTTTCTGTCCTAAATTCCTATTTCACAAAGCTAAGAGAAATAAGAAGTACATGGGGCGAGAGTATTTTGTAAATAACTTGTGGTAGCTCCTAAATATTGTTGGTGCCTACTTATTCTTCTAGTGATTGAGAATTTTTTCCCCTCTGGTTTCAAAAGCACATCTGTGCCAAACACTCTCTAAAAATGTTTTTTCCCATTGCTCCAAAACACTTCTTATCATAACTGTTTCTTGTCTGTTCCTTAGATGTTATTACATGGCCAAAGCACTGCCTTCTCCTAACTGGTCGTAGGTACATCTCTGTTATGCCCAGGTGACCACTGCCCAAAGATTTGCACCAGCACATATACCTCACATCTCCTTACATTCTACTGAAGTTTTGTAACCAAGGACCAGATGATTAGGTGAAGGCAGCTGGCCTTGTCTGGTAGTTGTCTGGAGTGAGAGATGCAAGACACAGTTGATGATGTTTGAACATCAATGCTGATAGCCACCATCCATTTAAAATCCTGTCATTCATCTATTTGTAGAAGAAAGGAAAACAATCTATAACGGTTTGCCTCATATAAGAAGGAGCTTGAAAGTATGATATTAGTTATCCCTAAAGAAGAAAGGAGTTTTGAATTCCTGAGAGTGACACATGGTATGGTAAGAACTGGATCCTTCATGCTTCTACCCTTCAGGTAATGCACATGAGTTATTGCCCGGAAGGATATGGTGTGCTGAGTCAGATGAGGTACAAGTGGATCCTGCTCCTTTCAGCTAAAGAGGAACCAACTGGAACTGAGTATTTCCTGTTCTTACCCCTTACAGAAAGTCCTTGCTAAGAGAGCTTTCTGATCTGTGTCTTGACAGCCTGACTTTACCCTATAGCTCCTAAGGGTATAAGAGCTAGGAAACAGCAAACCAGATAGAATTACTCATGTGGATCAGTGACATTGAACATAGGCTTGTCCTAGACAGAAGAGAAAACTGCCCAAAAGAATCCTGATCTAACTCAGGATTTATAAAGTACAGAGAAGGTGACGACCTTGTGTCCAGGAAACAAAGTTAAAAACCACCCAGTGGTGGGAGCTCCATCTCCTGCTATGGGTAAAAACCTCATAGAGACAGTCATTTGTGCAAGTAAATGCCTTTTACAGAGCCACACATAAGGTTCTAGATTTCTTGTACTACAGAAATTATTTTAAAGATGAGGCAGGGTCTTTGAAAACACCTAGTAAGAAGGAAAATGGTGAATATACCAGATAGTGTTGCTGTGAAAGTAATCTGAGACTCAGAGATGCATAAAGTGTTTAAAAACTGTATTCTCCTCCCATGTAGAAAAAACGGATTGAAGAGTCTCTTTACCCTTTCTATCCTCAAATCCCTAGAGACATCATATATAAGATTCTATTAACCTCAGAGAATACCAAAATCAAATGATTGGGGGAAGACAAGGGAACTTGTCTGCTTGTCATCTGCAGTGAAAGAAGTGATCAAAGTCTATGAGTAGTTCCCAGAACTCAAGAATCTCAGTAGTTTTGGGTTTTGCTGTTGCTTTTAATTAGGATGCACTCATTCTTATAGAAAACAAAACTGAAGTTAGGAATTCTGGGTTCTAGTTCCAGATGTCACTTACTAACTGTATGACTTTGGTCAAGTCTCTTTACCTTTCTGCTCCTCAACTGCTCTTTTTTTTTTTTTACAGAAACTTGCTCTGTTGCCAGGCTGGAGTAGAGTGCTATGATCTTGGCTCACTGCAACCTCCACCTCCCAGGTTCAAGCAATTCTCCTGTGTGACTACAGGTGTGCGCCACCACCGCCAGCTAACTTTTGTATTTTTAGTAGAGACGGGGTTTCACCCTGCTGGCCAAGATGGTCTCCATCTCTTGACCTCATGATCCACCTGCCTCAGCCTCTCAAAGTGCTGGGATTACAGACGTGCACCACCATGCCTGGCCAGCTGCTCTATCTTTAATGGGAATAATACCCTTTATAATAATGTTCCTTCTACCCAAAAGGACATCCACTAACTGGCACCTCTGTAACATTTTCAAATTTACAAGGTAGTTTCAACACAGCACCTTACTTTCTCTTTATATAAACTCTCTGGGAGAGGTTGGTTAATGGTAACTCTTCCCACCCCGACTTCCCACTGCATGCATCCAAAAACTAAGAGGCTGAGAAATGAAGGGATTTCTCAAGCAGTGTGCGGGGATTCATATCTCATATTCAAATTCTAAATCCATTGTTTTTTTTTCTCCTTTACAGCACAAAAGCGTTTGTAAAATGTAAATGTATTTCAACATTGCAATCTGGCTTCTGAAAGGGAAACATGGGTAGAGGTATTATAATTATCCCACACTCCATTTTCCTGTTCGCTATGTCAAGATGGAAAATAGGCTTTATTGTAGGCCCATGAATAGCCCACAGCAGCAAAACAAAAAGAAGCTGCACAGCCCAACACAGCAGGGATACCACTGGAGGAGAAACAGCAGCAGAGCACTGCTCCAAACAGTGAGTAAAGGGCACTGAGAAGGTTCTAGAAGGCATGCTTCACCTGAGCATCTGCAAGCACACTCCTAAATGGCAAAGCAGCCACAGTGTCAGGAAGAAAACCATTAGACCAAGCAGACGAACCCAGCTAGTGCCAAGGGCACACATTATCTTAAAGAAAAGAAATTACCAGTTTATGGGGACTGAGGCAATTTCTAGAATCGAGGACTTCAAAGGCCACATCAGACTATGTTATGGTCAAGGGGAATTCCTTGGGATCAACCCCATATTGCTGATAAAGTTGACAATGAATTCCATGATGTCACATAATGGGAGCAAGTAGTAGGAGTAAGGAGTTTTTGGAGAAGGAGGGAACTTTAGCCAAAGGTTATCTAGAAAACGAAAGATACAGATCCACCTGATCCTCTCATTATCCCACAGAGCTGGGCCAGGACCAGGACACGGCTGTACATGCAGTATGAGTCTCCATTCCAGGGAAGCGACCATGCGCCACTCCCTACTCCCTACTGTATGAGCAAGTGTAAGAAAGCAGTCGTGTCTGTGGAAATCTACTGGCTGCTTGGCACCCAACAGTGTGGATATGAGTACCAGCTCTTTATGGGAACTCTGCACTCGGAGTCTCTAGCAACATGAGAAGTACAGTTCCCCTACTGGAGAGGAGGCGGCGCAGGCTCAGCGAAAGCCAAACTTGGATGCAATTCCTTCCACTGAGGAAAACACTGTGGAAGGAGAAGCTGGCTCCACTATCTTTCCGTCCAATTCTACAGTAAGCAACCAGGGTCACTTTCAAACAACTCAGCTTCTCTGAAGCCACACCATTTCACTGGCCTAGTGTCTCCGCAGCCTGTTAGAGAAAAAAAGTATCTAGGCAAAGATAACCCTGCAAAGCGGAGGAAACCTCATCAATACAGATTATTAATTAAAATAAACCTGAATTTGAATTGTCTTTTATTAAATATGTTGATTGAAATGTAAATAATAGTGATTTTTGTTTTGTTTCCTTGCTACTTAAAAAAAAAAAAATTCCAAGGCTGCATTCCATAAAGGCATTTCATTAACCAGTCAAATTTAGGTGACTCAATTGATGTAGTTACAGCACTAACTTTGCTGATAAAAAATAAAATGACTCAGGGCAAACACACTGTCATATTGTTATTATTTAACACAGACTGCTAAGACCTAGCATGGGAGTTGCTGCCTAGCGCACAGTTAGACACGGTCCGTGTCCCAGGGGCATGCAATCCCAGCAAGGTTGTTATATGGTATTCATTGCAATTTGATGAACTTCATTTATCTAGACAGCCACTTATTTAGGCTGAATGGGAACCTACTGAATCATCTTAATTCAGAGACTTCTACTGCACCATGGGTCTGCAGCAGCTATTAAACTTGGGAAGATTCGGCGGCCATGACACAATGAATGTATTATTCCTGCAGAATTATCTGCGTGTGATGAATCATCAGCTTTATGGACAGGTGTTGGGTGATACCTGCTATCACCTTTGTTCCCTTTAGGTTTTTAAGTATGATATCAGTGCTGCAGTCACTGTTACTCATCTTCCCCAATAAAGAAGCTATCTGTCACAGATGATGCTATTTCCCCAATAGCACAATCATTCAATTCTTGGGGAAAAAAAAATCACACAGTCTGAAACCCTGGTACAAAATGACGGTTCCCCTAGGCACTGAGTTCTCTGAAGCGATGAGTTAATGAGGAGAGAATAGTTCTTTCTGCAATGGATACAGCCACTTTATGGCATTCTATTACTAATTGAGAGTAGGAACTCCCATAAACTATACATACAGGATTTATTTGGGTTATTTACAAGGCCAAGGGAGGAAACATGCAAAAAGAAAGACTTGCATATAGAATGAATCCAATTGCTGAACAACTGTAAATTCTATTTATGGACAAGAGGGCTTTTTCAAAGACAGGTGATATGTAAGATTTGAATAAAATCTTAAGGTTATAACTCCTAAAATTCTTGGCTGCTCTCTAAATTCAGTACCAGAGACTCTTGCAACATGTAGACCAAGTCTATATTTATATTGTCTCTGACGATGAAGCTTAGAGCTTGGAAATTAAAATGAAACAGTTGGTTTTATTCCAAAAAGTCACGGTAACTTCCAATTTCTCAGACTTGAATGAACACTAAAGGCATTTTATCAGTCAGCGTTCTCCAAAGAAACAGGACAAATGGGATACATACAAACATATCTACATACACATATCTTTGATTTATTTTTAAGGAATTGGCTATGTGTGATTGGGTGGGCTGACATGTCTGGAATCTGTAGGGCAGCTTGGCACTCAAGAAACTCAGACATGATTTTCTGTTAACTTTTTGAAGCAGAATTCTTTGTCTCTGGGAAACTTGCATTAGCTCTTATGGCCTTCAACCGATTGGATGAGATCCACTCACATTACTGCTGTTCTCTTTTAAAGTCAACTCTAGATGTTTATCATATCTGCAAAATACCTTCACAGTCATCTTGATGAGTGTTTGACCCCAAAACTGAGCACCACAACCTAGCCAACCTGACACATAACATTTAACCATCATAGGCGTCACCTCTATTTGTCAATGTGTATACTATGAATGTCATCAAACACTATTTCTTAAATTGGCACACACAAAACCAGTAGGATTTGTGTTTCATATAACTTTTTTTCCCCACTTTTTGTTTTGGTTACAGCTCAAACAAAAAGTTCTTTGGAGTTTGAATATGCTAGGCCTTTTTTGTGCCGATGTCAATTATTTTGTTGAAAAATATTTCTTATGTTTCTATAAATTCAGTATTTGCAAATTATGATCCACACCTAACATCTGTTTCTGTATGGCCCATGAATCAAGTATAATTTTTACATTTTTAAATATTTACATTATAAATGGAGATGCAAGGAATCGTACATTCAAAAATTGTTAAAAGGGTAAACATTATGTTATATGTAATTACAACACACATGCACACAAAAGTTATGTAAGTATCTACATAATATTATCCTGCGTTTTGCCACTTGGCCCTCAAATGCCAAATATTTACTCTCTGACCCTCTAAACAGTGTTTGCCGATACTTGTTATAAATTGAATATTTTCTCACTGGGGAAGCCCTAAGCACCCCATCTAGCTATATGGAGCATTACTGTATTGTAAAGGGTTCCTTTCATTCCTTTCTCTTTTTTGGCTTTGTTTTGTTTTTGAGACAGTGTCTCATTCTGTCACCCAGGCTGGAGTGCAGTAGCCGAATCATGGCTCACTGCAGGCTTCATGGCCTGGGCTTAAGCGATCCTCTCACCTCAGCCTCCCAAGTAGTTGGGACTGCAGGTGCATGACACCACACCCAGCTAACATTTTTTATTATATGTAGAGACAGGGTTTTGCCACATTGCCCAGGCTTGTCTCAAACTCCTGGGCTCAAACTATCATTCCACCTCAGCCTCCCAAAGTACTGGGATTACAGGCATGAGCCATTATGCCTGGCCCTAATTCCTTTCTTAATATCATAATTCCTCAGTAAGCACTATAAATACACCCTTTAAAATGGAAACTCTTCATTAACTAAACTTTAAGGAAATGAGCTATAGTATTTAGTGAAACTTCATTTAAAACTAATAAAATCAATCAGGCCGTGGACTTGCAAGGCCTGCCGGATTTGGCTTTCCTCTTTTCCCCACTTCACCACCTATGCCCGTCCCTTTCCTTCATTCCACTCCAGCCATCCTGATCTCCTTTTGTGTGTGTGTGTGTGTGTGATAGAGTCTCACTCTGTTGCCCAAGCTGGAGTGCAGTGGTGTGATCATGGCACACTGCGACCTCCATCTCCTAGGTTCAAGTAATTCTCTTGCCTCTGCCTCCTGAGTAGCTGGGATTCCAAGTGTGCACCACCACGCCCTGCTAATTTTTGTATTTTTAATAGAGACAGGTTTTTGTCATGTTGGCCAGGCTGGTCTTGAACTCCTGACCTCAGGTGATCCACCTGCCTTGGCCTCCCAAAGTCCTGGCCTTCTTTTTGTTCCTGGAATACTTCCACCTTGTTTCACACTCCCCATAGAACATCCCAAGGCTGGCTGCTTCTTATCATGCCAATATAAACTGGGATGTAACCTACTGAGACAGGCTGTCCCTGACCATGCTCCTAATCCACACTCTCCATTCTTCTCTTTATCTTACTACTCTATTTTTTATATAATGTTGTCCAGAATAATCTGTATATTGGTTTATTTTTCACCAGTAAAATGACAGCTCTGAGAAAGCAAGGATCTTGTCTGTCTTGCTCATGGCTGTACCTTAGTATCTAGAACATCCCAGAATCCACAGAAGGTGTTCATTCTGTATTTGTGGAGTTTGCAAGTAGACAGACACTACATGCAGTGACCCATCTTAGTGATTACTCTTCTAATTAAGTCACCTTTGGACCAACAGTGGCTTGGAAATTATTTAATCTGACTATTCATTCATTTACCTAAAGTGCTTTGAGCATCCAACCTTGTCTCAAGCCATATACCAGGTGCAGTGGCTACAACATTTTAGAAAAAAATAAAATGAGCCCTTGCCCTCAAGGATCTCACAATAATACGTTAGCAACAAAGGAGTTTGGGAATAATGCCATCCTCCAGTGATATTAGAAAACATGTTTTGCATATGTCATTGAGTGTGTGTTTTCTTACCTCAAATAATTCTTCAAACTCCTTAAATCAGTATTTTCTATCTTTAATGCAACTGAGAATTCACATGTGCTCCTTTCAATATCCAGGACTTTAATACCACATCAATGTTGACAATAAGAAATTATAAATATTTAAGCTAAAAATTAAAAGAAAGACAAAAATTATCCTGTGCACTACAAAACACAATATAGAAAGTAATTTGTTAACAACATTGAAAAACATTGACCCTCCGACTTTATGCCTACTAGTTTGATTTAGAGATGAAAAATTTCCAAAGATGCCTATGATGCTTTATCAGTTGTTCAGATTTCTCATATTCATAGATTGTAGTTCTTTTTAGTCAGAAAGGGGGAAATTTAACATTCCTTTATTTACATCTTCCTTTCTTTTCTCTTTTTTTAATTTTGAGGTGGAGTTTTGCTCTGTCGCCAGGCTGGAGTGCAGTGGCTCATGCAGTCTTGGCTCACTGCAACCCTTGTCTCCCGGGTTCAAGCAGCCCTCCAGCCTGAGCCTCCCAAGTAGCTGGGACTACAGGTGCGCACCACCATGTTCAGCACAAGTTTATTAAATAGAAAAAAAAATCAAGTCTTACCTGATAAATCTGTCTTTATGTCTCTGCCAATATCTGTATGGTTGTCCCTTGACCCTTTTGCTTGGAATGTATCCTTCTAAACACACACACATAAAATTAAAGGGGAATTGGAGGGCCTCTCTCTTATTTACATCCTAGTAATTTTAGTAAGAAAATTTTCATTTAAACCACGCCTTAACATCATGTTGAGAATTTCTTTAATTATTTTTTCTATCATCAAGACTGGAAGTCAGAGCTGGACATAGATAGCTGTCATGAAACTGACAAACAGGGGACCTACTACAGCTATGTCACTAAAAATCTTTGACCCTGAATAAGTGGCATCACTTTCTTGATCCTCAGTTTTCTCATCTGTAAAATGAAGACATCTTATTACATCATTTCCAATTTGCTCACTTCCAATTCTACATTCACTATAAATGTATGTATGTTTATAATAAGCACAGTCAATTTTAAGCAGTAAAACAAAAAATGAACCTGGACTTTTTTTGGAATTTCAAGATTGGAGCTATATTTATATGTCAAAACACATAAAACTGCACACTATAAATATATGTTGCTTATGGTACCTCAACTCTACCTTAAGAAAACTCTGAGATTAAACAAACAAAAAAAAAAGCATGACACTTTAGGTTGTCGCCTAAGAAAAATTAACAGTATTTTGCGGAGGAAAGTAAGAATAACATATATTTTCATATGAGTTTTCTTTTTTAACTGCTGCTTGGACAAGTAAAGAATCAAAATGACTCCTTTAAGTGTGCAATTGCTCTTATCGCATGGCACTAAATAGCTTTGTCTACACAAATAAATGGCTTTGAAAGAAAACTCCTGCTGGCGGAATTGTATTTACCTAAATCATTATTGTTGTACTATTAATTTTAGAGAGAGGATCTTTCTCTGTTGCCCAGGCTGGAGTGCAGTGGCATGATCATGGCTCACTGCAGCCTGAAGTTCCTGGGCTCAAGGGATCCTCCTGCTTCAGCCTCCTGAGTAGCCAGGATTACAGGCATACACCACCATGCTCAGCTAATTTTTGTTAGTTTTTTTAGAGACAGGGATTTGCAATATTGGCCAGGCTACCCATATTATTATTTTTTTTAACAATCTTGAACTCAGCTAGTTCATAGTTATTCATCATTTTCAAAACATCCAGTGGTTTGATCTCTACACCCCATCTCTTGCTGCCCCTCCCAGCCTGGATGGAAGCTGAGGCTGAGTCTCTGCTACCAGCAGGTGAGTGGAAGAAGGTAGGTCTGTTTACCTGGCAAGAATGGCCTAGAATAGGCATGGTATTTAGCTGTGCTGCCCCAAAACAAAACCATGTTACAGTGAAAAAAAAATGCAGTCAAACTGAAATACAAAATAAATTTCTCCCAATTCAATGTCATTTTGATAGACAAATTCGATGAAACCAGTTAACAGAGAGTAAGGCAGCTTTAGGGATAATGAGGAGAAAGAAAAATATGTGGAGAGGGTGGAGAGAAAACAAAAGGAGAACTAATAGAAACACAAGAAAAGGGAAAAGTTATAGTGTACAGCTTTTACAGTTTCTTACACTTTATTTTAAAAATTCCTTCTAGAATTCCCAGACAAAATCTACACCAATATGCCAACTCTGTGAATGCAGACAGGAAAAGAGAGAAATAAAGTAACTATGCAAATACTGAAGAACAATCTTTACTGATCATCAAGGAAGTTAAAGCAAATTATTTTTCTTTACTTTGAATTATCCAGAAAATCATCTCCATGCTTTACTTCTCATTGCGTTGTAAACAAAGCTTAAACTAAATGAAAAGTTGGTTGAGTTTTTAGTAATTCTTTCATCTGTCTGCATAACTCAAGCAAAAAAAAAAAAAAAAAAAAGCAAAAAAACCCTTGAATTACACACTACCCACAAATTTGCAAGTGTGGACCTTGTATTGGAGAATGTCATGAAATAGAAGAGAAGAGAATGGGGTGGTGTCTATGAAAAGTTGATAACATAAAAATGCTTTGTCGCATTTCCCTACATCTTTCCTGAATGGTAGGAGATGTTTTAAATAAGGTTCTGCTTCCATTAACACTTACGCCCTGTTCCCTTCCTCAACACTGAAATGACATTCTAAATGGCATGTCTATGTATTATAACCAGGTCCCAATTTCTTCTTGCTTTTTGCATCTCACATCAATAGCAGGACAGGCAAAAGATTGGCCAGGACAATGCCAAAGCAATGGAGAAATGCCTTCAGTTATTATTACCAGAGTAAATGAAGAAACCGCACACCAGATGGGTGTATATTATCTATCCAACTAAAAAAGTGTCTTGTTAACAGAGATAAATGGTCTGAAATGGCAGAACATTTTCTTGTAATTTTAAAAAATAATAGCAGCAATATTTCAGAGGATAATTCTGCAATTTTTTCAAGGTTTCTCTTAAAAACCACATTTGATATTGATGGATACATTCTTAAAGTGTTCATTGGCACATTCATAAATATGTGAAGTTGAAAGGGAATTTTTTAAAAAAATTCCAACTACAATAATCTCTCTTGGAAGTGTAAAGACATGATGTGAATGGACTACAGCATCCACTAAGGCTGACCATATTTCATTCATTCCTGGATCAGCATTATCAAAACAAAACAGAGGCAGTGTGGTGCAGTGAGCTGTGCCAACTGCTATCGGTGTGACCTTGAACTTGCCAACTAATGTAAAACCACACTTTTCAGATCTCTAAGATGTAGACAAAATCTACATCACAGGATTGCTATGAGAATTAAAAAAAAAAAAATGCTTTAAGTATCCTCTGTTGTACATGAAGGTGCTATCTAAATGTTCGCTTCTCAATGAGCAATATTTGTAGAAAGTATTAGGCTTTTTTATTTCCTTACTGAAAGGAGAGTCTAGTTTTACACAATGGGAATGTTTTGCTTTCTTTTAATGTTATGGTGCATTGTTCCACTTTTGATAGTGAATACAACAAGATCTCTGGCAAAAATATACAATAAATATTATCCCCTTCTATAGTCCTTGGCCTAGTTAAATCTATATTACAGTTAAACCTAAAATCCATTATGAATATGAAAACACTGCCTTCATCTGCATTCAGTCATATCTGTAGGCAAAAAAGGTTATTTACTAGAAGAAAAACACAATTAATTTCTGAGATGTTTTATTTTATTTGGAAAGTCTCCTTTCTCCAGGAACATAACAATGACTCACTGATTTATAAAGTGTTATGCTTTACAGGCGGTCAAAATACTTTCCTAACAATCATGATAGCTTGTATTTCTAATCTCAGTAATACGTAGCTGCAACATAAAAACTGTCTTCTGGCTCAAGCCTGTAATCCCAGCACTTTGGGAGGCCGAGGCGGGTGGATCACTAGGTCAAGAGATCGAGACCATCCTGGTCAACATGGTGAAACCCCGTCTCTACTAAAAATACAAAAAATTAGCTGGGCATGGTGGTGCGTGCCTGTAACCCCAGCTACTCAGGAGGCTGAGGCAGGAGAATTGCCTGAACCCAGGAGGCGGAGGTTGCGGTGAGCCAAGATCGCGCCATTGCACTCCAGGCCTGGGTAACATGAGTGAAACTCCGTCTCAAAAAAAAAAAAAAAAAAAAAAAAAAAAAAAAAACTGTCTTCAGAGAAGCTTTGGGCCTTTTAAGTTTTTGTCACCTCAATTTTGCTCTTGTATGCACCCAGAAACCTTGGGTGGGTTTTAATCTTTCCATTTAGCATTTGGTTAGTTGGTTTGTTTAATAACTAGGAATACTGAAAGATACACTTTGACTTATTAACTTGTCAAGCCCAGGAGAAAAATACAATGCTCTCTGTGATACCCCAATGATAATAAAGAAAATAAAGGAACAGCTTCCTAAAGTCCACTCTGGTGGGCATGATCAGAGGAGTCTCATCTTGCTTGCGGATTCAAGTAATGGTAATGGTCATGCCAAGTTAAATGACCCTTGGAAAAAGTAAAAGGCATCTAGGCAGAGCCCACACAATGTTTTCATTGTAGTAGGCCTCTTTTGCTCCAGCATTTTCTCTGTTCTTCACTTGAACAACAACGAAAGTAGTTTGCTGGGATTGAGAAGATCTATCATATAAAAAAGATATATCTCAACACAGCGTGGAAGCTGAGATTGACGGTGGTTACATCAGATTCATCTCTCTTAATTCATGATATAAGAGAAAACTCGGTGGCATAGAGTGCACCTGCAATTGTATTTATGTGATTATACGTTTATTTTGAATGATTTCATCACATTTGTTTCCTGCAAAGGAAAATTCTTTTACTGGGACTAGCTCAAACCCTACTTTATCCATATACTAGCGACTGGAGCAGCCATGTTTTTAAATAGCCTCACCCCTCCCACAGTCTGGACCAATCCCTGCACTTTCATGAGCTATTTCAAATTTCAGAGCACAGAGTGGGTGATACAGTCTCCCTCTTGTGGTCAAAGCCAAAATATTTGACTTCTGTTTTCCATATGCCTCCACAGAAACAGAGCATACAGTGAAAAAAACAATAGTAAGAATGCAGTTGAAAGGCAGACAGATATAGCTTTGAGACCTGGAGGGAGGGTCTATCTGCAGGATCCCTCCTCCTCCCCACGTTTGACTGTCAACTCTGTCCTGGCTGTGAATGCAGGTAAATGACCCCTCTAGCCAACAGCTTGCTAGGGTTTAGTTTCTGACACTTGCAACCATGTTAATATAGTCACCAAAATATTAACTACTTAGATCAACTTTCTCACTAGCAAAGACAGAAAAAAAAAACCTGATAAAAACTTTATTACTGGCATAAATGTATAGTGGCCTTACCTTTGCAAAAACACTACACTTGGATGCCCTAACGCAACTTAACAATTTATTTTTGATCCCTGGGATTGAATTTCTTCACCAATGAAATGATAGGGTTGAGCTAGAGCAGAAGAACTAAGGGAGGCACATGGGCCACTTGGTCCCACGGCAGTGAGTGTGCACTCAGCCTGACATTCTTTCCCAAGGACTCTCAGTTCTGCTTCAGAAGACTTCTCACCACAGTATGCAGGGTGGAATTTACTTTTCACACCTAGACCTTACATGATCTCAAAATACTATTATAACCTTGCTAATAATCTAGTGAATTAGACTAGGCAAAGTATCTGATTCCCATTACACAAGTAAGGAAATTGAGTCACAGAGAACCTTGCAGTTTACATAAATCTGTTCAGCTTCTTTTTAATCCTCTTTCCCCTCTTCATATAGACCTGGGAAGGTGGAAGGAGGAAGAAAAGCTGTGGCTGTCCTTAAGTATAGTAGTTTTTTTCCTTGAAAACAGAACAGGGTGGGGCAGGCCACTGCTCTGGAAGGCTTCTATACTGTTGCATTGGAAATTATCTCCTTTTCTTCCCTAGCCCTTTGTCTCCCCTAATTTATCACACCACATCAGCACCAGCTGGCTGTACCCCATATTAGAGGAAGATGGGGCCCAGTCAATTATTGCTTCTCTGAACTAAGCTGTACCCTGGTGAGTAGCATTCCCAAAGGGGTTTAATTTAGGAGTAGGAAATAACAGAGGAACAAAGAGAAACTTGTTCAGAGACCCACTTTTGAACCCAAGCAGAGATGCCAATTTGGGGTCTAGGCATGCCATTTAGTCAACCATGCAAATTAGCACATGCTCGCTTGCCTGGGGCCCCGAAAGAAACCAGGAGGGGACCCACAAGGAATTTCAATCTGTTCTGTTTCTCCTTCAACTGACTTTTGGTCATGTTTTAGTTGGTATTTGCTTCTGTGGATTTCTATGGCTGAAGGTAAATGTTTGTTTTCTTAACCTGGGCATCAGGAAGCAGAGTTGAAATAAAAATGTGTTAGATTGAAAGTTGATAATGATAAATTTTTAAGAGTAAACCAGGAAGAAAAAATAAAATATGTGTGTAATTTGTATAATATTTGTACATATAATTTATATATACTGATATATAATTTTTATAAATTTATGTATATATACATACAGACCACAAAAGCTGAAAAATGAGTCCAAAAATGCACTTCCAACCTAGTCAACTCCATATCTAAGAATGTTTATTTTAATGGGAACCATTCACGATTACTGTTCATGGGTGCAGGGGTGAGGATGACTGTTGCAATTGTTTGAATCTGTGCTTTTCATAAAAGCAAGTGTCTCACTCTGACAAGGGTTGTAGCCCTCATGTATTTTCTATAACTCTAGGTGGATTGGAACTATTAGGTCCCATTAACTTACACCTTCTCAGAGAAGATTTCATTTCCCAATTATTGGAACATTGAGTCAAATAAAAGCAAACGTTGTTCAAGAAAACAACATGAAAAGAGTCTTTCAATGTCTCAGGAAAGCTGGGGATTGATTGAAACTACGTAGTTGAAAATGCATATCTATCCATGACTTGAACCACAAAGGTGGTGGGAGGGGGTAGAGGAAAGAGTGGTAGGAACTTGGAGCAGGGGCAAGAAAGAGAGAACATTTATTGAAGGTAAAGAAAGAGAACTGGTATCTGTAATTTCCTCTGCAATTTAAGGCTGTCAAGCCAGCATCTTGCACATCGTCCCAGATTGAATACATCGCTATTATGGAAGCAGAGCTCTATTCTAGGATAGATTAAAGAGCTAATAGGTGAAATCAGCTGCAGGGAGCATCTGTTTTTTTGTTTTTTATTTTAGAGCAAGAGTCCTCTCAGAACTAGAAAAATACAGATTCCAGAGTTCCAGGGGATTGTAGCCTAGGAGGGAGTCACAACCTTCCAATCCTTAAAGTGCCTAAGCTCAATGAATCCCCATGAATCCTTCCAACATGTGATGTGCCATAACAACTTTACCTTCCAAAATATCACTAGGTATTTTGTGATATTTTGGAAGGTAAATTTTCTATGGCAACTGGAGCACAGCTTCACTTTGACCCAAAGTATTTCCTATTAATTGCCTTATTCTTTGACTAAGGCCTGGATGTCTATGGTTTCAGATCCTGTCTTCTAGGCTACCTTGAATAGTTGCTCCATTACTTATACCCTAAAGGAATAGAAGAACTCCTTCTTCTCAGTCATCACAGCCTAGGCAAATGATTTGAAATGATACACCTGCCAAACAGCATGTGGTCACACAGCTGACTTGTAAAATCTTTAGAAACTTTTATTAGTATGACTTGTGGGGGTGTTGGAAAAAGAGAAGTCACTTGGGATACATTTGTTAAAAATCAGTAGTATGTCAAGAACTTTAATTTCAGTATATTTCATAATAACCCTGCAAAGAAAACCTGATTGTTCCCATTTTCATTGAGGAAACTTAAGACTTCTTTTTTTTCCCCCATTTATTTATTTTATTGCATTTTAGGTTTTGGGGTACATGTGAAGAACATGCAAGATTGTTGCATAGGAACACACGTGGCAGTGTGATTTGCTGTCTTCCTCCCCATCACCTACATCTGGCATCTCTCCCCTTGCTATCTCTCCCCAGCTCCCTACCCCCCACCGTCCCTCCACTATTTCCTCCCAACTGACCCCAGTGTGTAGTGCTACCCTCCCTGTGTCCATGTGTTCTCATTGTTCAACACATGAGAGTGAGAACATGCGGTGTTTGATCTTCTGCTCTTCTGTCAGTTTGCTGAGAATGATGGTTTCCAGGTTCATCCATGTCCCTACAAAGGACACGAACTCATCATTTTTGATGGCTGCATAATGTTCCATGGTGTATATGTGCCACATTTTCCCTATCCAGTCTATCATCGATGGGCATTTGGGTTGGCTCCAGGTCTTTGCAATTGTAAACAGTGCTGCAATGAACATTCGTGTGCATGTGTCCTTATAGTAGAACGATTTATAATCCTTTGGATATATACCCAGTAATGGGATTGCTGGGTCAAATGGAATTTCTATTTCTAGGTCCTTGAGGAATCGCCACACTGTCTTCCACAATGGTTAAACTAATTTACACTCCCACCAACAGTGTAAAAGTGTTCCTATTTCTGAAGATTCTCCAACATCCTTGGCTAGGCTTGGGAGGTAAACTCAGTTGCTTCTGACTCCAAAAGCTCATGAACCGTGGAAAGTGCATCAGTGGTTTTTTTTGTTGGTTTGTTTGTTTGTTTTTTGAGGCAGAGTCTTTCTCTGTCACACAGGCTGGAGTACAGTGGCGCGGTCTTGGCTCACTACAACCTCTGTCTCCCAAGTTCAAGTGATTCTCCTGCGTCAGCCTCCTGAGTAGCTGAAACTACAGGCGCCCATGACAACACGTAGATAATTTTTGTATTATTAGAAGGGATGACGTTTCACTATGTTGGCCAGGCTGGTCTTGAACTCCTGACCTCAGGTAATCTGCCCACCTTGGCCTCCCTAAGTGATGGGGTTACAGGTGTGAGCCACCGCACCTGGCCAAGTGCATCAACTTTTAAAGCTGCTGCCTTCTTCTGAAAGCCAATTTAAACAGCAAACATTTATGATATGAAGAGTGTTTTCCTATATGCAAATATGTTACAAGTTTCTGTGGATTAGTAGCAGTGCTTTTTAAGCTTTTTTGTTTTGCTGCAAATAAGGAATGAATTAAATGTTGGGACCCTGTTCATACATACTTATTTTATGTCTATAAAAGTATATTTGTAACTGAAAACCACTCACAAAACAATACCTTCTTTTATACATGAAAAGCATTCTGATACGTTCTAATGTATTTCCAGACTCTGTATAATACTATAATAGTGGTTTTGAGTACTCAACACAGAGCAAAACTAGCTGGGATCATATGTGAGTGCAGATACTTGTCAGTTGTAAAAACTTAGAAAAGTGACTTAACCTATAAAAGTAATTACACCTCATAAGGATGTCATGAAGATTAAATAAATCACTGACATAAAAAGTACCCAATAAATGTTGGCTCTTACTCCGTTAGGACCTTAGCACAGTGCCTAGATGGAGCAGCTTTACAATGACTGACACATGAAAGCACCATAAAAAGGTTTGCTGTTTGTGATGCTGTGTACTTATTATGTCTACTAAGTGTAGGGCAACGTGATACGATGTATAAAACAAAAGAAATTGGAGAACATTTACATAGATGAGCAAAAGGAACAAGACATCAAACAACATAAATGCTTTCGTGGAGACAGAATTTTTTTAAACATGGAGATCAGTTCCTTAGTCATTTCCTTTTATAATTTAATATACAATAATATGGCATATGTTCTAGTTCCTTATTTTAGACTACTTCTTCCACTAGACTGTAAACTTTTTTAGGGCTAAGACTGGGTCTGTTAATCCACCACTGTATTTTCTTGGCCTGCAGCCATACCTTTGACATAGATGTCATTCAAATTACTACTTACTGAATGAAAACACAAATGAATGGGGCAGCATTGTTTGTCTGTTTGTATCCATACAACTTTATTTAGGTTTTGAAGTCATGTTGGTGTCCTCATAATAAGTTATTGTGTATTTACAATGTGCTTTCCCAAGCTCCACCCCCCAAAAAAGCCAGATTTGGAGCAATTTCAAATTTCTCTGTGAAACACATCTTTCGAGGCACGTGGCACCTCTCAAGAGTACAATGTAAGGTCTCTAAGATGAGTTTGGGCTTCCCAGTCCCCCAAGCTAGGAAGTTGGTACCTATGAATCCTTAATCCACCTCCTAACCCAGAGAGAGGAGCGGAGCTGTTGAGATCATATCACCTAAAACTTCCTTTTGCAGGTTTTTGTTGTTGTTGTTGTTGTTGTTTTGGTTTTTGCCTCTCTCTATTGATCTGGGCAACCACACAGAGGGAACTGGCAGTAGGAGAAAAGAACTGACATTCAAGAGGGAAAAGACCTATGAGATTATGACACATTGTTTCCTGCTGATCTTTCCAGCTTCTTTTCATGCCCAACTGGCATTTTACCCTTAACCAAACTCATTTCCATTTCTGTTAATAGAAGTGCAAGGGAATTACAAAGTTGGAATTCTCCAAAGCACTGAGGGATGAATCATGTTTCAAAGTAGGATGGTCATGATTCACCTCTCTAAGTGGGAGGTGGTAGAAGGAGCGATCTCCTGAGATGGATAAGCCAATTACGCAGCATTGTTGAATGACTTGCTTACCTAGTACTGTGCAGGCAAAACAGAGAAGAAAGCCAGAAACTCAATCCTGTTCAAAAAGCTGGCAGGCTTTCTTTCCAGTAGGAGAGAATTGACCAAAATATAAAAAAAAATAAATCCCAGAGGGTATGACTTGCTCCTTATTAATCTTTGATCCTCTCTGTTTAGCACACGGTAGGTAAATGTTAGCAATTAACCAATGAACAATTTAAAATGGAGCAAGCTTAACCCTTGGAGTTGAACAGACCCAGATCTCAGATCTGTCATTTTCCAGATATTTGATTCTGTACCATTTTTTTGATCCAAGTGTTGGATTTCGTAACTTCCCTCATCTTATCTTAAAAATAGAAACACAAAAGATTAAGTGGATCAGAGCTAAAGCATCGAGGACAATGCCTGACAAAGGGGACTGCTCAGGAAGTGGTTATTGCCTTGTGATTGTTGTTGAGATCACATGTTAATTCATACTCAGCATGGATGCCTTCTTTTTCTATACATGAGAATCTCTAGACAAAGCAGAGAGCAGAGCACAATCCCTACATGTACCCAGAAAAAGGCCTGGGGATGTCCCCAATTCAAATATGCTCCTCAAATTTCTCCTCCACTCACCTTCTGCTCATCTTAAGCTCCAGTCTTAGCCATTCTGAGATAATACTGATCCCTGGTATTATATAAAGATAGCCTGATTTATATGCCAGACAAATGAACAGAAGCCCAATCTCACCAGAATGAGGCTACCAGGGAGTAGGGTGACACTAGAAGGTGGAAAGCCATATAGCAGAAAACAAGATTTACATGATAAAAAGAGAACACACTTTTCTGAAAAATCCTGAGTTCAAGTTCAGGTTGTGAAATATGCTAAGCTATATGCCCTAGGGCTAGGGAAAATTATTTACTCTTTCATAACTACAGACTTTAAATTTAGATATTATCTTCAAGGATGTTGCAAGAATTACCTGGCATAATGTTTCACGTTTAACATAGTTGCTGACACAGAATAATTACCCAGTACCCACACTTCATATTTTTTATCCTCTAAACTTGATATTAGAACCCTAACACTGGGAAAAGCCATTTTTCTGCATACCCATTATGCCCTCCTAAAATAATTTGAAAAGTCTTTTAATTTCACACTGCTTCATTGAACACTAATATTTCTCACTCTTTTTAATCATAAATCTTTTTAGTTTGTGAAGAATTGATCATTTCTGTCATTGGACCCCAGAAACTCTTAACTCCTGAAATAGTAGCTTTCCTTCTTGAGCTAAAAAAAGTTCATCAACAGCTATTACCAACTGCAGCAAAATTTATTCTTTCAAAGCCTCCAGAGGGCAAGATCACTGTAATTTCCTTTTAAATTTTATCTGACTTGTGATTCCAATTTGGCCGGAATTATGAAATGTCCCTTCAAATTAAGTAAACCACAGCAACGCTTGCACTGTCTACCGGATAACAATATATC
This sequence comes from Cebus imitator, assembly GCF_001604975.1. NCBI lineage: Eukaryota > Metazoa > Chordata > Mammalia > Primates > Cebidae > Cebus > Cebus imitator. The sequence continues at coordinate 440,980 of NW_016107737.1, read as the reverse complement.
CCATTAGCTGTGCTCTACAGATTCAGTGAAATCTAAACTTATCTGTAATGGCTCCACAATTGTCGGCACTACTGACTGCCCTTGATCAGTACCAAGAAAGCCTATTGATGGAAGAGACACATCAGCAATCAATAGACAGCGTTAACTTTTTAAAAAGCTTCTGTCACTTGCAGTTGATAATAATAACTTATTAGGATGTTGAGTGAACCTACTCATGAATCAAGACATAAAAAAGAGAAAATTAGTGGACCTCACCACCATTTATGAGGTATACTGTGAGAAGGTGGAAGTATTAGAGAAGTATAATGAGATTCCACATTCTTAAAAGGAAATAACTGGACTTAAGGGCCAAAGAATAGAGCATTTGATATCTCTCTCCAGGAGGTTTTCAGACTGAGTAGTTAAGAAGTGGACCGTGGGTATTAGAAAGGGGAAAGTATTTCATACACCTGTGCTATGCCAAGTTGCTGAGCATTCATTGTTTATATCATGTAATCCTTTCTAAAACACTATAAATAAACTACCTCAATTTTTAAAATGAATGAGATGATATTCGTAAAGTTTGGATAATCTGTACAAGAGGACACACCTAGAGGTGGAGGAATCAGGACGGGAACACAGGTCTGTCCAACTTCAGAATCCACATCTCATGTTGGCTACTAGACTAAAAAGCAGACACATAAAGGGCTGGAAGAATAATATCTTGAAGGCAGGGTCTAGAGATGGTTGGTTTTTAATTCAAGTTTTAATTCCATTCAATTCTGTGAGTAATTATTTCTTAACTTTTGTCATAGTTGCCAAAAGAAGGCTACATGTTCTAATGGTTATACCCGTGCATTCTAGACTCAGATTCTCCTGTCATTCAAATTTCTGCTCTGCCATTTCCTAGCTGTATAAACTCAGGAAATATACTTAGCTCCTCTTCTAAGTCCAGGTTTCCTCAACTATAAAGTGGACATAAAAATAATTACCTTGCATAGTTTCCATGAAGATAAAACATGATGGTTTGTAAAACCAAAGTACACTGCCTGGCAAAATGTGTAATCAATACATGGTAGCTATTGCTATCACTCTTCTATTACAAAGCTATGTAATAGGATAACAGATTATAAATAAAGAAGTTGAAGTATTTGACGGCAAAAGTATTTATTAAAGGAAAACAAAATAAGAGTGGCCAAAACACTGATTATTCAGGACAAAGAAAAAGATTGAATTCAATCATCATACCTCATCCAGAAATACGAGGAACATTCTGGAAAATAGGAATATTATGGAGACTAGCCCAATGGTACTGCCGAGAGCCATACAACAAATAGATGGGTAGGAGAAAGCTATTCCTGCCTATGTTAAACATTTTTCTATTATTATATATTCAAAATATTAGAGAGAAAAATTTTTGCTAGTGGTTGTGGCAATTAGCATTGGCTGGGGAAATCTAATGGGCAGCAGACATCCAATGCTATAACACTTTGAATGAAGTTGTGCATCATCCCAAGAATGTAATTGTCCTCTCTCAGAATCTGATTCATCTATTCAAAACCCCTGTCTAGCTGCCAGATTAAGGGCAAGGATCCTTTCAAAAAAGCAGTGCCTCAAGGATAGTTTTCTCAATTCTGACCGGTGGGTTTTTCAGGGGAAAAAAAATTGCAAATAGCGGCCATAAAATGCAAAAAAGTCACTCAAAGCTCCTATAATCCATGCTGGCCCACCTTTTCTTGGCATATAACCCAGATGAACTGAACTTGGCCCAATTTCATTCAGATGCAAGAAATCTTGGGGTCACAGTGGTGGAAACAAGACAATAATGAGTTCCTGGCATGCTGAGAGTCAGCCCCTGACAATCTTACTCCCATCTAGCCCCATCTCATGTTATAGATGAAACATTCACATGATCTTTCGATTTCGTTTTGGAAGCCCTATCATTTCGTTTTGCAAGCAGTGGTTCTCTAGGTGGATCTCTACCAAGCCATTCTGTTTCTCCAAAAAGTCACTATCCTCCATCTTATTTGGGGAAATGTTTTTATGGGATACTTGTAGAAAATGGATCTACTATACTATCTTTTATAAATTCCACTTGAGACAAAGAAAAGAGAGCTCAGACTGTATTCTGATGCCATGGTACTTCTCTAGATGCCCTTGACATCCATTCCTCTAATCCTTGGACACCCTTACTTCTTCCCAGCCTAAGACAATTCCTTTTAACTAGTATTTTCTCATTATCTTCTGGAGTCCTTTGATTTTCTTTTTTCTTTTCCTCTACCTTCTTCTTTGTTGCAGGCATCACAAGCCTACACCAATTGTTAGTATGTTTCCTGTTCTTCTAAGCTTGACTTTTTCCCGGCCATGGCCTGGCTCTTTTTCGTAAGCTTTATTCTTACTAGAATCTTCTCCCAAGCAAACCTCTACCTGAGAATCTCTTCCACAGCTAATTTTCAATTTTTCAAAACTCTTACAGGAAGTAAGGTAAGCTTGGAAACCAGGTCTTGACATTCAAAGCATCTTGGAATATTCACCACAACTGGGTTCTTATTCCTAAGATGTTTGTCTTTCTTTCTCTTCTTAGCAAAAGGCTGGAATGAAAAAAGGGAACACACAATATGCTTGCTAATATTGGTCTTATGAGACTGATATCTTCATGGGAACAGCCTGTTTGTTTACAGATAGTGCCTTCAGGGTGGTTACCACTGGTGGTTGCTGTGGCAGCTTCAACATCATCAGCAGAGATTCACCTCCACCTTCTTTTCCCGACACTTCTCTCTCTCCCTGCCATTGCCCAGACCCTAGCGATGGGGAAGCAACAAAAAACCAAAATGTTGTCTAGATCCTTTTTGTCAATAAGAAAGCTCATTTGCAGTTGTTAAGCCTGTGTTTGCAAAATTAAAGCCAGCTACTTGCTTCCATTTCTAAACACCTCACTCTGTCAAAGCCCAAGATAGATTAATCTGTTCCACATTCAATCAGCCTTACCTTTGACTGCATTCGTGCCACCACGTAGTACCATAGAAAATTCCAGTTCCACATGGACACTCAGAGGGGAACAACACAGACCAGGGCCTACTGGGGGATAGGGCGAGGGGAGGGAACTTAGAGGATGGGTCAATAGGTGCAGCAAATGACCATGGCACACAAATACCTATGTAACAAATTTACATGTTCTGCACAGGTATTCTGTAACTTAAAGTAAAAAAATAAATATATAAATAAACTTTACAAAGCGTGTGTGTATATATATATATATATATATATATATATACACATATATGTATTTAAAAATCCAGTTTCTACCTTTCCTTATCAGCTGCTGGCTTAGTGACTCCTGTGGCTGACACGAAGGAAATCTCAGTTTGATAAGAGTTAGAATGAACAAAAACTTAGCTGTTACTGTGTCATATGTCTGCTTTCTAGTGTGCATGATGATAAAATAAGCTCACAGCTTCATTGCCTAGTCTTGAATGTGATTTAAAACCATCTGATTGGCTTTAGCCTTCCCCTTTTTCCTTTCCAGTCCTAAACCTCAACCTGGTTAACAATCCAGCCCTAATCTAGCAGAACAAACCCTAATTTCATATCCTCGTATCAATAGAAAGTAACCTGTCATATTTAAGACTGTAAACCAAAAGTTCACCACGCTGCACCTGGGTCATTTTGTATTTAACTGCTAGAATGTTGCCAATATATGAGTTATCCTGAACATAGTGCAAATTGGACTAGTTGTAAATGACACCCTGAATACAATGCTTTGGACTCTGGCTCTTCCTAGAAAGAAAACTTATTCCGGGGAATTTGACTTCTAATGCTTTTTAGCAGCTTAAGGGAATATAGTAGGAATGTAATAAAACAAATCACCACTTTAGTAGGTCAGAGTCCTGGGAAGCTATTTCTTTCACGTCCATGACCTGCCTGCTCTTTCTTATCACATGGAGAAGAAAGGAAGATCACCATAACTTCATGCCAGTAAAACATAATGGCTAAACAATTTAAAGACAATCACAAGAACCCGGGCAGCCAGGCCTTTCAGTTTTAAATGACTATGAACTCATTTAAGCATTTGTTCACAGAGGGCCAAAAGTCTATGATGGATCATGCAAGTCAGAGCTAAGTAATGGTTCACCATGGTCTGGTTAATAGTTAGACAAGCTGTTCACGTTTGATTAGGGTTTTCTTTTCCATTGCTATAATTGTATGATAATTAACTCAACAGACTTACATCTCATTTGGGGGATATATGTACATTTTGAAGTTTCAGGATTAACAGACTCCACATGCCAAGAAAAAGTCTGAAATTGTACTGCAGTTCTCCCACACAGCCATAAAGATCGGACCACAAGGTGTGTGCCTTGTGAGTTTTTGTCTCTAAAGGAGCTGGTGAGTTTCCTTAGCTCTGACTTCTTTCAAAGGCTCTATGCACAAAAGTACTTTATCCAGACATCTGTTGATAGATTAGAATTGCCAAGTGGCAAACAGCATGAACATCGAACGACTCTGGAGCTCAACTTGAGATGAAGCACATGAGGCTTCCCTAAAAGAAAAGGCGTCCATTAACATAGGCACCACCCCATGATCAGGTGTTTCACATAATGAAAGGAAATTCTTTTAAAGCAGATGGTGAAGTAGCAGAGTGAGTGTCCAAATTAAGTCATTTATAAATTGGCCATGCTGATAACCCTGGAGATCTTTTTCTTTCCTCTGACCACCTATAAACTTATCGCTATCACACATTACAGCTAATAATCATTTACTGCCTCATGGTTATGCTAATTTCTAGAGTTCCTTAGATCTTTAAAGAGAGAAGAAAATTTAGAGCAGGGACCCACCTCTGTTTCCTTCAAATCTTGCTAATTCAGTTAGTCCAGGATGCTGAATACATGTGTAGAATGATGTGGGCTTTCCTAAGAGGCCACCCTTGATGACCAGTATTGGTGAGTTGTCTCTATTCTGACATCCTAGAGCTTTTGAACTTGTAAAAACAAAGGACTCATACTCATATATTAGAATTGTTTTCTTTGTCTCACTACGATTCATGAAAAATAAGAATTGTGTGGGTGTGATTGTATCCCTAAACTCCAGCAACATGAGAGTCTACAATTCATTCTTTCTTTCCTTTTGATATGGAGTTTCACCCCTGTTGCCCAGGCGGAGTGCAATGGCACAATCTCTGCTCACTGCAACCTTCACCTTGGAGTTCAAGTGATTCTCCTGCCTCAGCCTTCTGAGTAGCTGGGATTACAGGCATGCGCCACCACACTCAGCTACTTTTGTATTTTTAGAAGAGATGGGATTTCTGTGTTGGTCAGGCTGGTCTTGAACTCCCGACCTCAGGTGATCCTCTGATCTCAGCTTCCCAAAATGCTGGACTACAGGCGTGAGCCACCACACCCAGACACTTTATTCTTAATAAAAAGTTTTGAATGATCAAACACAATTACCTTTCTCTTTCAGCAAACAGTAAGAATGATAGAAGCATCCTTGATAAACTGGGTGTGACTACCAATTTGTCTTCTGTCTAAAACATAATTATTTTTCTAATAAGTTCCAGTAGTCCTATCACGTCACGATTTAGAAAGTTAAACGTATTCCCTTAGAAGTTTTAGAACATGGTGGGGTAGGAGTGAGGGGGAGAGAATTCTAAAATTTCTGACAGGCTAGTATAATCTTGCTTGATGAGGCAGACAGCAAACAAATTCCCTTCATTAAGTGTTATTGATGGATAGCAACATCTCTTCTAAAATCCTTTGAATCTTAGACTAGCGAATGGGACTGACGATCAAACTGTGATTGCTTTTCCTGTCCTTTCTCTACTGGAGAATTCTAGAGACCTAGTATCTCTTACTGAATTTCTCGATTTGGAGGTAGAGGAATGTTCTGGGACATAACTATGTTCTATATTTCCTCTTCTTTTGCTACCTGGCTATTCCTGCTGTCACATCATCTATTTGTTTCTCTCCCTTTGAACGTTTCCTGTCCTTTACCTATTTCCGCCCTATCCCAGCAGGGAAGCTCTTCTCTTTCTCTCTGTTCCAAACCTGAATACAAATCTCTCTCTTTAGTTCTCTTTAGAATACCTAAAACAAGCTGACATTTTGAACAGACACTTAAATTATAGAAAAATAACCAGATCAAATGCAGGCTACATAGTTCATCTTATCAAGTATAGTTTTGATTTTATACATCCTAGGAAATGCAGTGAAGAGCCTTCACATCCCAAATTCCCTCTTCCTAATATAATTGCCTTCTTGAAAGTGTTTGGCACAGCCCTCAACTATGGTTCTTTCTTCCCAGTCTGGCTGTCAGCCATGTTGCCTGAGGCACCATCTTGCCTCTCCAGCACCCACATGTAGGACTACTTATTCATTATATCCTTCCAAGGGTAAATGCCAACACATCTAATGACATTTCCTGGTTCAAAACTTGCAGACACCTAGGACCTTTCCTCTCAGATCCTGTTTCCTGGTGGTGAGTCTAACCTGGTACATAAATTTTGCAAGGAGATATTTCCTGTTTCTACCTGTGATCCTCTTGAGTAACCTGATCCCTCCACTCTGGATAATCATTAATTCTTTACATATCTAGAGAATTTTAAATGACTCACTAAAGGAAGCCCCATCACCTGTATACCTAAAGAAGTAATGTCTCACTTAACCATCTATACAGTTAGTAGAACATACATAACAAAAAGCAAAAGTACTACGTTTTTGAGATATAACGGGTTTCTAGACACTTAAGTAATGGTGCTTGCAATGTTCTACTGATCATTCTACTGAGTTAAAGGACTATAAGTATTAAATATATGACTGCCTATAACAGTAATCATTATATTCTCTACATACTTGTTTAGGTTTCTGTCTCCCTAAAAACCAGGAGCCTCTTGAAGTCAGAGATTATGTCTTCTTTTAAATGTTTTATTCTCTCTCAACAAGCACAGTCTGACAGTTGGCCCTCAGTAACTGTTTGACTAACAAATGAACATGCAAATTAAGTCTGATACAAGGTAATTTTTGCTTTCTAGTCAAAATATTATTCAAACTTAAATTATGAAAAACATAAACAAATTCAGATAAAGCGTCTTGATTGAGTGTCCTAAATGTATGAAGAAGGTGGTGTTATCTTAGGAATGCGAGCTTGAGGATGAAAACCTGTATTTGAATCTGGTTCCTACCACTCATTAGGGACATAGTTGTTGGGCAAGTTTATTAACTTGGCGGTTTCCTTGTGTGAAAAATTGGGATAATTATAATCATCTCATAAAGCTGTTAATAAAATAATGTTTGTAAAGACCTTGGCACAAGCCTGGCACATAAGCATTTATAAAGTGGAAGCTTCTGTTGTTTTCAGCGTATCATTGTAACAATAGCAAGAACAACAAAGCTGAAGAGACTCTTGATTAAGAGATGCCTAGAAGTCTAAGCAAGTCATTCATTCAGGCATTTGTCTACAGCCAGCTGAGTCCCAGACCATGGGGATTTAAGTTCACAGTTAAATATGTAATCTCTAATGACATTGACAAGAGCCAAATGAAGACTCCTAAGCAGAACTAGGGGTTTTGAATGGACAGTGATGTCTGAACTCAGCAATGGGCCCAGAGTAGAAATGTTATCTGACCATGTAAAGAGTAGGACCAGTAGGGACAAAGAGCAGTGACTCATGGTCCTGGAAGGAGGACGCATGCTCAGAAAGGGGCACCAAGCCTTCATATCCAAGGCAATAGATTCATACTAAGTCTCATTAGATATAGAAAGCGTTTCGAGTATTGGGCCAATATGGGAAGAGTTAAAGAGAGCAGAGGTATGTCAATAGAGACCAGGCCTGGCACAAAGCCTGCAGAACCTGAGGAATGACCATGGCATTGGGGTAATGGTCTATAGCTAAAGTTGGCCAAAAGAAAATTTTGTGTGGTCTGGCTGTATGCATATGACAAACATGCTGGGTGTCTGTCAAATTGAAATCCTATTCAAAGTAAAATTATGTTTGCATGACCAACAACAATGTATCAGTCAAAATGTACATCCAAGTCCAGGGTGTAGTGAGAAATCAGAAACGCATGATAGCATCAAATGCCTGTAGCAGTATGATACAGCAGAAAGGCTCAAGAGAAAAAGTTTGAAAGAAAATGCCACACAAAAAACAAATTTATGGACATGTATCATGCCCCAGGGCTAAGTTGACCTAAACAAGCATGTCCTAGGATGTTTTTCCTAGTATTAAATGTGTAAGGGGCTCCAGTAAAGAAATTGTTTCTGTGCTCAAGTAACTAAGAAAAGCCACATGCCAAAGCCCTTTTAGAGAGGCACATTATATTAGCATATTAATGACCTGAGAAGTCTTGTTAAAAAGGATGCCTATATTTATTTAATCTAACACTTCTCAATGTTCTAGGGCCACCCTTTGCTTTTCATAATACTTAATATTCTATAAAGTAACTTTGGAAAATGCTGGCCCAAGACCAGCCATATTACAGTAACTACATGCATTTGATCCTCAGTTTCCTCATTTTAATAACAGAGATACCAGTAAACACCATGACAAGTGTAAGGATCAAATCAGGTCATGTATAGTAAGCACCAAGAAAAGCACCTGATATGCTAAGTGCTATTTAAAAACAATGAAAGTTAACAAGAAGAGTTATTGAGAGTAATAGTAGCTAAGAAGAATAATATTCCCATTAGAACTAGTATGTCTTTGAAATATTGAAACTAATACTCATTGGTTTACTTTAGCTAATGTCTTTTTGCATTTGTGTCCTCTTTCTAAGAATGTTTATCTTTAGTTCCTGAGGTCTTTTTCTGATCACTGTCAATCACTATCAATATCTGATCACTGTCAATTCTCAGATCTCTTCTATGTGGTCGTCCAACTTCTGTCTTGTTTTCTTCCAAAAGCAGCACCATTTTGAGTGAAAACTGAAAAACAAAACAAGCCCCTCTTCCACCCCACAACATGACTTACCTATTTTCTTTCATTTGTATTTTCAAAAGGAATGAAGATTCAGATCAAACTAAAAATCTTAAAATTGAAACTCAGAGAAGAAAAGAAAGGAAAGATCTTCCTTCCCACCATACACGCATCTCAGTGACACCAAAGTCATTACAGGTCTTGCACAAGGTTGAGTTTTAGAGAGTCAATGTTGACTTTGCCATAGCCCTGGGCTTCTCCTCAGCATTCGACATCTCCAGTTGGATATGAAAACCAAATTCTTGATTAAGCCCACTGGCTACCAAATTCCTTGTTCTACAGTCATTCAGTAAATGCAGTCAACAGCACCCCAATCATATTGCTGTCCCAGAAGTCTCGGGGTTATCTTTGACTTTGTCCTCTCTCACACACCACTGCCAGTTCTGCAGCAAAGCCTATCAGTTCCATCACTAATATATGCCCTTGACTCCTATGCAAGCCACCTCACTATCTCTTCCTCAGATGTCTACACTTTCCTCCTAGAAGTATCTCTGCTTCTGACCAGTGATTATTCTAACATGTTAGTCCTCTAATGCAAGACTTCCAGTAGCTTCGTGGCTCATTCACTGTGTTATTGAAGTTCTTCTCGGAGTCCCTGAGGGTCTGCATTCTCCATCTTCCCACCCTACCTTGTCACATCTCTAACTCTCCTCACTTTCTCTTCATTGTCTCTGGCCTTTCTGCTCCCTCTAGAACATTCAAGAATGTATCCAGCTCAGAGTGAGAATTAAATGATTAATACAAATAGAGAGCTTAGGCCTGCATCTTATTCATAGTATGTCTTAGTATTTTAAGACTACTATGTCGAGGATAGATCCAAGATGGCTGTCTAGGAACAGCTTAGGATTGCAGTTCCCAGTGAAAGTGCAGAGGGTGAGTGGATGCCACATTTTTATTGCCCACAGACCAGGAGATTCCTAGGCGGAGGAGCCCCACGGGTCACCAGCACAGCTGTTTTGGTTGGTGTGGCTGCTTTGCCCCGCGCAGCTGCTTTGCCTGCACCCCGGCGTGGCAGTTCTCCATACAAAATACACTGGTCCAGGTGCCCTTTTAGCTGGTGAGTAGAGCCCCGGGAAGTAGCCCATTCATCCGATTAAAAGGGACTGAACAGGGAGCCAAGCCAGGAGATACCTGGGCAAAAAAACTGCCACAAATCTCAGCATGGCTGTTTAAGCCAGCGCAGTGAGTCACTTCATGGGAAATCACACAGATCCCAGCGCCTTTTCAACAGGCGACTGGAACACCTGGGAGAGAGTCAACTGTTCAACTGAAAAAAAAAAAAAAAAGGCTCTGAGGCAGGGAGCCAGGTGATCAGGCTCAGCTGGTCCCACCCCCACAAAAGAATAGCAATCAGAAACTCTCTGGATTGAGAGTTTCACAGCAAGCACAGCTGAACCCGGGACGGTCCAGGCCTGTGGGGTAGGGGCGTCTGCCATTACCCAGCCACTCCACCCCTACAGAGGTAGTCCACCATCGCTGAGGCAGCCTGCCATTGCCAAGGCAACCCACCATTCTCAGGTTGCCTGCTGTTGCCAAGGCAACCCGCCATTGCCAAGGCAACCCACCATTACAGAGAGATTCTGCCAATACAGAGGTGGGCCACCATTGCTAAGGCAGTTCTAATTATACCCATATAAACAGGACTTCAGGGAAGTTCACACAGCAGCTAGGGGGAGACCACAGCGGGTCAGCAAAGCCTCTGCAGGCAGACAGTGACTAGGCTGCCTCCTTGCTGGGCAGGGCAGCCCTGAAAAAAAAGGCAGCAGCACAATGGAAACTCATAAATAAAGCCCTAACTCCCTGAGACAGAGCGCCGGGGAACAAAAAGCGGTTAATGAGTTCTGCTGCAGCAGACCTAAATGTACCTGACCAGCAGCTCTGAATGAACAACAAAGCTCACAGCTCAGCACTTGAGCTCCTATAAAGGACAGGCTGTCTCCTCAAGCAGCTCCCTGACCCCTGTATATCCAAAGAGTCACCTCATAAAGGAGAGATCAGACTGACATTTGGCAGGTATCCTTCTGGGACAAATATAGCAGAAGAAGAAACTGGTAGCAATCCTTACTGTTCTGCAGCTGCTGCAGGTGATCCCCAGGCAAGCAGGGCCTGGAGTAGACCTCAGAAGTCCTACAGCAGAGGGGCCAGACTGTTAGAAGGAAAACTAAGAAACAGAAATAACATCATCATCAAAAAACAGAACATCCACTCAGAGACCCAATCTGAAAGTCAGCAACTACAAAGACTACAGGTGGATAAATCCATAAAGATGGGAAGAAACCAGTGCAAAATGGATGAAAACACCCGAAACCAGAACACCTCTCCTCCTACACGGGATCACAACTCCTCACCAGCAAGGGAACAAGGCTGGATGGAGAATGAGTGTGATGAAATGGCAGAATCAGGCTTCAGAAGGTGGGTAGTAAGAAACTTCTGTGAGCTAAATGAACATGTTCTAACCCAAGGCAAAGAAACTAAGAACCTTGAAAAAAGATTTGAGGAAATGCTAACGAGAATGGACAACTTAGAAAGGAATATAAGTGAATTGATGGAGCTGAAAAACAAAACACGAGAACTTCGCAAAGCAT
>NW_016107737.1:426355-428541 GCF_001604975.1 Cebus imitator | reverse complement strand
AAAAAAAAGCAGGAGTTGCAATTCTCATCTCTGATAAAATAGAGTTTAAAGCAAGAAAGATCAAAAGAGACAAAGAAGGACATTACATAATGGTAAAAGGATCAATGCAACAAGAAGAGCTAACAATCCTAAATATATACGCACCTAATACAGGAGCACCCAGATACATAAGGCAAGTTCTTAATGACTTACAAAGAAACTTAGACTCCCACACAATAGTAGTGGGAGACTTTAACACCCCATTGTCAATATTAGACAGTTCAACCAGACAGAAAATTAACAAGGATATCCAGGACTTGAACTCAGACCTGGACCAAGCAAACCTAATAGTCATTTACAAAACTCTCCACCCCAAATCCACGGAATATACATTCTTCTCAGCACCACACCACACCTACTCTAAAATCGACCACATAATTGGAAGTAAATCACTCCTCAGCAAATGCAAAAGAACAGAAATCATAACAAACAGTCTCTCAGACCACAGTGCAATCAAGTTAGAACTCAGAATGCAGAAACTAACTCAGAACCACAGAGCTTCATGGAAACTGAACAACTTGCTTTTGAATGTTGACTGGATAAACAATGAAATGAAGGCAGAAATAAAGATGTTCTTTGAAACCAACGAGAATGAAGACACAACATAGCAGAGTCACTGGGACACATTTAAAGTGTCTCTAGAGAAAAATACATAGCAATAAGTGCCCACATGAGAAGCAAGGAGAGATCTAAAATTGACACCCTATCATCAAAATTGAAAGAGCTAGAGGAGCAATATCAAAAAAACTAAAAACGTAGCAGAAGACAAGGAATAACTAAAATCAGAGCAGAACTGAAGGAGATAAAGACACAAAAAAACCCTTCAAAAAATCAATAAATCCAGGAGCTGTTTTTTTGAAAAGGTCAACAAAATAGACAGACCACTAGCCAGATTAATAAAAAAGAAAAGAGAGAATAATCAAATCGATGCAATAAAAAAAGACAAAGGGGATATCACCACAGATTCCACAGAAATTCAAACCATCATCAGAGATTATTACAAACAACTCTATGCACATAAACTAGTAAATCTGGAAGAAATTGATAAACCTGGGCACTTGCCTCTTCCCAAGCCTAAACCAGGAAGAAGTCGAAACCCTGAATAGGCCAATAACAAGGTCTGAAGTTGAGGCAGCAATTAAGAGCCTACCACCCAAAAAAAGCCCAGGCCCAGACGGGTTCACAGCCAAATTCTAGAAGACATACAAAGAGGAGCTGATAGCATTCCTTCTGAAACTATTCCAAATAATCCAAAAAGAAGGAATCCTTCCCAAATCATTTTATGAGACCAACATCATCCTGATACCAAAACCTGGCAGAGACCCAACAAGAAAAGAAAACTTCAGGCCAATATCCATGATGAACATAGATGCAAAAATCTTCAATAAAATACTGGCAAGACGATTGCAACAGCACATCAAAAAGCTTATCCATCATGATCAAGTATTTACGACAAACCAACAGCCAATATCATACTGGATGGGCAAAAACTGGAAGCATTCCCTTTGAAATCTGGCACTAGACAAGGATGCCTTCTTTCACCACTCCTATACAATATAGTGCTGAAAGTTCTAGCCAGAGCAATTAGGCAAGAAAAAGAAATAAAGGGTATTCAAATAGGAAAGGAGGAAGTCAAATTGTGTTTATTTGCAGACAACATGATTGTATATCTAGAAGACCCCATCGTCTTAGCCCCAAATCTCCTGAAACCGATAAGCAACTTCAGCAAGTCTCAGGATACAAAATCAATGTGCAAAAATCACAAGCATTCCTATACACCAATAACAGACTTAGAGAGAGCCAAATCAAGAATGAATTGCCATTCACAATTGCTACAAAGGGAATAAAATACCTAGGAATACAACTAACAAGGAACGTAAAGGACCTCTTCAAGGAGAACTACAAACCACTGCTCCACAAAATAAGAGAGGACACAAACAGATGGAGAAACATTCCATGCTCATGGTTAGGAAGAATCAATATCTTGAAAATGGCCATACGGCCCAAAGTAATTTACAGATTCAACACTATCCCCATCAAGCTACCAATGACCTTCTTTACAGAACTGGAAGAAAACACCTTAAACTTCATATGGAACCAAGAGAGAGCCCACATAGCCAAGTCAATTCTAAGCAAAAAGAACAAAG
>NW_016107737.1:361275-425575 GCF_001604975.1 Cebus imitator | reverse complement strand
TTGGTGGGAGTGTAAATTAGTTCCACCATTTGGAAGATAGTGTGGCGATTCCTCAAGGACCTAGAAATAGAAATTCCATTTGACCCAGCAATCCCATTACTGGGTATATATCCAAAGGATTATAAATCGTTCTACTATAAGGACACGTGCACACGAATGTTCATTGCAGCATTGTTTACAATAGCAAAGACCTGGAACTAACCCAAATGCCCATTGATGATAGACTGGACAGGGAAAATGTGGCACATATACAATATGGAATATTATGCAGCCATCAAAAACGATGAATTCGTGTCCTTTGTAGGGACATGGATGAACCTGGAAATGATCATTCTCAGCAGACTGACACAAGAGCATAAAATCAAACACCGCATGTTCTCATTCATAGGCGGGTGTTGAACAATGAGAACACATGGACACAGGGAGGGAAGCACTATACACTGGGGTCTGTTGGGGGGAAATAGGGGAAGGACAGCAGGGGGTGGGGAGTTGGGAGAGATAGTAAGGGGGGAAATGCCAGATATAGGTGATGGGGAGGAAGGCAACAAATCACACTGCCACGTGTGTACCTATTCAACAATCTTGCATGGTTTTCACATGTGCCCCAAAACCTAAAATGCAATTAAAAAAAGAAAGAAAAAAAATTCACTTGGAGAGATCACATGAGAGTCTTTGATCTTATAGGTCAGAGCAGTAGGTTCAGGGCTCCCAATTCTATTCTGTAGTGACTGTAGCGTGATTTCCTGCCCTGTTTTCTGCGCTGTAGTTGTGGTCTGCATCGCTCAGCCAATCTCAAGGGATGGAGGACCTATGGCTGCACTTTCCCTAATTATCCAAATTAGGACCCAAAAGGAGAGAGTTTTGAGGCCCAGCAACTCTCAGAGAATCCTGAAAAACACTGTGATAAAAAGATACATCTTTCCTTAAAGCCAGGGTACTACATCAGTAGAACTGAGCCCTGAAGCTAAGTAAATGAAGGGCTCGAGAGTTGCTTTCAGTGGTAAAGATAAAATTGGTATGTAGCCTCATGAATGGTGGGATTTTAGCCCAGAAAAGTGTGGAAGAGACCTGGGTTTCCTTTGTACGCATTACACTTAGCACTTGGAGAGAGTAAGGCCAGCTCTGAAGTTCAAAGGAGACCCATCCATTTCCAACAGGCTACTTAAAAAAAAAATTTTTTTTTTTAATCTCGTCTGGAACTAGTGTTTGCCCACATGATGAGTCTCCATTTGCCAGGGCCTTAAACTACTCTACTGAAAAAATATATATGCTCATTGTAGAAAAAGCATAAAACTTCAGAAAAGAGAGAAATTTTTAAACCACCTGTAGTCCTACTACCAGAAATAATTGCTGTTTTTTGGTATATTTCCAGGCTTTTTTCTTTGCATGCATGTACATAAATAGTTATGGGCTCATGCCATCCATGTTGCCTTGTTACTTACTCTATTTCATGTAATACTTAATCAAGAAATGTTTTCATGTCAATAAATACAGACTACTATGTCTTTTTTTTTCCTCTGTATATTTTTACCATATCATGTGCCATCTTACTATTTTATAAATAGCGTTGGGGAATACTGCCACCTTAGGGCATCTCCTCTAAGTATTTCCTCTGCCTGAATAGTCTTGCCGTGGAAACTACATGGTCTGCAGCTTCACTGCCTTCAAGTCTCTACTAAAATCATCTTATAGATATATCCCTCTCTGACTACACCGTGTAAAATAACACCCATGACACACAGTGTGGTGAAAATACGAAGAGGAAAAAAACAAAAAATCAGAGGCGCTCCAAATGGCTGTGAAACAATATTAATTGATACTTACTATGATAAGATGTAGCTTTAGCACTTTACCTGAATTGATTATTTAATACTCATAATAGTTCTATGCTATGCTTAATATTAGCAATTCAATATTTTAGATAAGAAAGTTAATGTACATAGAACTTACTAACCTGGTTAAGGCCACATGGCTGAAAACTGATAAACCTAGGATTGGAACATAGGCATTTTAAATTCATAGTCAATGTGTTTATTTACCATACAGCCTGTGTTCCACACTGATCTTTTCATTATAGTGTACTTAGAATCCATCTTTCTCTTTTTCAGCAATGTTTTGTAGGCACCCATTATGTGTCATGGTTTAGTCCTGGGAAAAAAAATATTGGTAAGAAATTAATTTGGAGAAGTATCCAGGGCTCAGATCATATATGGTTTTCCAGACACTGGTGAGAACCTTAGGTGTTTTTCTAAGTGTGATAAGAAGTCATTGGATTGATATGCTCACATTTGCAACACTCTGGTTGCTGAATGAAAAGTAAACTCAGAAGATCAAACACCGCATGTTCTCACTCTCATGTGTTGAACAATGAGAACACATGGACACAGGGAGGGGAGCACTACACACTGGGGTCAGTTGGGGGGAAATAGGAAGGGACGGTGGGGGGTGGGGAGCTGGGGAGAGATAGCAAGGGGAGAGATGCCAGATGTAGGTGATGGGGAGGAAGGGAGCAAATCACACTGCCACGTGTGTTCCTATGCAACAATCTTGCATGTTCTTCACATGTACCCCAAAACCTAAAATGCAATAAAATAAATAAATGGGAAAAAAAAAAAGAAAAGTAAACTCCAGGGGCCATAGAGGAAGCTGGGAGGTCAGGAAAGAGGCTATTGCTGGTTCCTAGTCCACAGGAACAATGATGAATGGGGTATGGATGGTGTCTGTGAAGGAAATGGTAAAAACTGGTCAGAGCCAGGGTATATTTTAGAGGAAGGACTAACAGCCTTTGCTGATGGATTGAACATATGTCTTCCACATTCTTTTAAATCATCCTATCACATTATACAATATGAATATCTTATTGTTTACATAGTCATTCCCTCTATTTAAGGCATGCTTCACCCTAACCACCCCCACTTTTTTTTCAAATTACAAGCCATACTAGATTGTTTGTTCGTATTCATGATTTTTTTATGCATGAGTGATTGTTTCTATAGGGCTATGAAGTGAAATTTCTGGGTTGTAGAGTACACAGAAGTTTAATATTAATACCCACAGCCAAATAAGTCTCTAAATTGTGTATATCAATCAGCTTATGCCCATTGTTATTTCTATAGTCCACGCTTTCTAGTATACTGCCAATGTGATTTAAATGTGATGTTGAATACAGGCCGTCTCTCTGCTTCCCAGTCTGTCTGCAGGTTATGCTGGAACTCAACGTTACCTGCATTACCAGTGAACCCTAAGACGGTCCTTGCTATCTCACTAGCCTTCCCTTATCTAGCAGTTGCAATGCCCAACCAAATTCCCCCTTACTACTGTCTTTTCTGGGCAAAATTGAGAAATCACAGAGAGAGAGGAGGTGTGGTGAGTTTCAAAGGAAATTGTAACTGCTGCATTTAGCTACCCTTGTAAATACCTGAATGCAGGGAGAGCCCTAGCAAGTCTGGTTATTTCCTTGTCAGGAAGTGTCTTTTCATAGGCCTGGTACAAGGTCAGGCAGTGCCTTCAGGGGTTGTTAAGAACAGGTTGCTCTGTAATTAACTGATTTGCTACAGTACAGTAGTAAGGTATGTGTTTCCTCTAACCTTAACTATAACCCAGTGCATAGGTGCTCATTGACCTGTAAGTTGAGAGCTTTCAAAGAAAAGAGATAACTGTGCCCAATAATCTTTCCCACCAAACCTTCATAACCCTCCATTATCTTGCACACTCACCTATAGATTCCCTATCACAACAGACTGTAGACTTTCTGATAAACACTGCTTGACACCTTCTAAACTTTCTCCTCTTAACCCTTTCAACCTTACATGCCTGGAAGCCAAACAGGCAGGGTGATATTATTCTAAGTTTACTGAGGTCAGCTTGAGGAATGGAAAGGTTAATTGACTTTGCCAAGGTCATAAAACAAGCTACAAAGAAAGCCAACAACAGAATTCAGATCTCTAGAAATGTTTCCAGTCTAGTGTGGGAAATGTGAAATGAAGTATATTTTTCCAACTCACTGTTTTTTTTTTACATTCTCACACCCCAGGAGCAACTTTGCTTTTCAAATTCTTCTTAATTATGTTACCACATGATGATATACAGAAAATGGCACTACTTGTATAAAGCATGAGAATCAATGGATGATGATGGCTGCCTTGAGCCCCAGCCATTCCATAGCCTTCCAGACTCTCCTGAAGGATGAAGGCTTCAGAATCTTTACCAACTGTAATCCATTTGGGACAAACCAACAAGGAAACATTCCACATTCTTATAAAGTTCAACTTTATGCAAAGAGCAATCTCCCTCTGCTTGAGGAAAGATATGAAAATATGACAGTATGCTCAAAATTGAGATTGTATGTATGGTGGGAAAACTTCAAGGCTTGGGGTTTGTAGTGGCTCCTGACTGGAGCTATAGGAGACCATGGTTTTGGAAGAGGTACCTAGGAACTATGTCATAACTCAGGTAAGGATGAGTTACAGGACCATGAAAGTGGCAATGAGACAGAGAGCAGGCACCTGATTTAAAATAAATGTCTTAAAAGGTGGTGACCGTCTGTGCAGAGTGTTGTAGCAGAAGTCAAAGATGTCTTCAAGATGGCTCACTTTTTAAACTTCTTCCCAATGCCCCCTTCTCAGTACTTCAACATGCAAACTCAAATCTTATATAGTTATCTTTCTAACACAAAAAATTAATCATACTTTCTATGAAAGCTTTAATGGTTTTTTATCAGGCATAAGAAAAGGTTCAGACTCATTTCGCAGGCATACAAAATTCTCCAAAGCCAGTACCTAGAAATAAGCCACCAGATTTCTCTCTCTCTACTACCTGTCTCAAAACTGGCCTTCAGGTCACCCAGAAGGATGATCATTCTCTTTCTAAAACTGAATTATTTGATGCCTTCAGGATGCTCTTTGCTCTTCATTTTACCTTGTTCTCTCCCTGGCAAACTCCTATGCAAGGACCAACTCAAATGTCACCTCCAATTTAAGATTTTTCCCAAATCTTTCCAGCATGTATAGTTTCTCCCTCCCTTTTCCTCACATAGAACTTTCTACTTTCCACATATTAACTAATAATCTACTTAAGTCTGTCTCTTCCATCGGACAATGAAATTTCCCACTAAGGTGAATGCTAAGAAACTCAGCATCTAACATGGTATAGTAGCAGTATATAATAGATATTCCACAGGTGTTTGTTGAGGGAATTAAATAAATATATTCCCCATGTTTGATCGTGTTTAAAGACTAATAAAATAATAATCTCACTTTCCTCCAACATCCTACTAGAAGTTGGCCTCGATGGTGTGGTGAACTGGCTTAAAGTAATACATAATCTCTTTTCTGACTTAAGATTTTAAGTGAGTTACTTAATCTTGGGGCCATCTTTCTCTCACTTGTAGAATGAGTATATTAATACACACTTGACAAGGTTGTTGTGAGCATTCATTGTGACCCTAAGACTTGGTACATTCCAGGATGTTCACTAAACCCTTCTTCATTCCTGCTTTTCCTCATTGAAGTCACTCTGAACAAAACTAAAAATATTTCTTCTACAATGCTCATCTTTATTTACATTTACATCTTCTCTTTCATAAAGTGTACACATTCATTTCTTTAATTTAGTTTTATTTTTCAGAGACAGAGTTTGTTCTGCCACCCAGGCTGAGTACAATGGTGTGCTCAGAGCTCACCGCAGCCTTGAACTCCTGAGATTAACTGATCCTCACACCTCAGCCTCCCAAGTGGCTGGGACTAAAGGCACATACCACCTTACCTGGCTAATTTCTAATTTTTTTATAGAAATGGTCTCTTGTTATGTTGTCCAGGCTAGTTTTGAACTCCTAGGGTCAAGTGATCCTCCCACCTCAGCCTCCCAAAACACTAGGATTACAGGTGTGAGCCACTACTCCTGGCCTCACATTTACTTTGGTAACTATCCATGTAGTCATAGTCCCTTTAAGTACATATGAATAGTTATACCTTTATACATATATATATATATATATATATATATATACCAACATTTTGAAGTAGTATTTCCATGAAATATATTATTGTTGCTGAATAAATATCCATATAGACACAATAAAGGAATGGCTATAAATGAGATTATATTATAGTAACAACCTGAGAGATATAATGTGGAAGTTAAGAGCTTAGCCTAAGAAACATACCTGGATTTGAATTCTGACAACGTCCCTTCATTTTCCTTGACTGCATCATGGATGTGATAAACATGTATAACTCAGAGTTATCATGAGGTCTGAAAGAAGCACTAAATGTAAAGCAGTTGGCACAGAACCTAGCACACATTACACTCAATAGATGTTATTTTTATGGTTCCAATTATTATTATTATTTCTCTGGCTTTCACTCAAACCTGCTCTTGCAGACTTTGAGATCTCTGATAACCTCATTCACCTATTCTGAGCATTCCTGCAGGGTGTCCTCACTGTGCCTGTGAACATGGCATCTCAGCCTTCACCGAGTGGAAAGTATAGGAAGAAGTAATGGTGATTATTGACAAAGAAAGGGTATGACCACAGCAGCTCCACCCAGGAAGCTAAACTCTTCTTAATCAATC
Organism: Cebus imitator; assembly: GCF_001604975.1. Lineage (NCBI taxonomy): Eukaryota > Metazoa > Chordata > Mammalia > Primates > Cebidae > Cebus > Cebus imitator. The sequence continues at coordinate 419,002 of NW_016107737.1, read as the reverse complement.
TCATTGGTGCCATCAGTGTAGTCATCTATCCTTCAACCCTCTACCATCCTTCTGCCCTCACACAGCCAACTCTAGACACTGCCTTCTCCTATTCTGCTGCCATCAAGTTCTAGGCATTCTCCTGAAGTGCAGAATAACTCTGGATTCTGTGTCGAAAGTGGAATTAAACACTTTGACACATCTGTTGTATTACAGTTGTGACATAGGCATGAAAATTATTTTGTCTTGTGGCTCAATATCCTCTAGAGTTTTTAGTGTGGGGGAAATTGTGGGAACCTGCAGGTTACGGTACAATAGGAATGATCTAAAAAGTTCCATTACAATCACTATTATTTATGTTTCAATAATAGAGTCAGATTACTAGATACAGCCAATTTATTTGCCTTATATTTCCCTTAGAAGAGAAAATCACTCTTGTTAGCACTCCTCAAAGTCTATTATCCCATTTCCACGCACAGTGAATCTGAACCCTTGTGTGCATGGGAACAGAGCCCAAAATGGGCTAATGCAAGATCAAAATCTCTTTGACAGTTTGTCTTTAACCTTAGAAAAAATAATCATAAGAATCTGGCATCCTGTTCGTGGTATTATGTGAATATGATATACTGGTATTCTTCCTTCAGATCTTTGAGTCAACTTCATGGCTTGGATACCCTCTGGAGTGCCACAACAGTTTTAAGAGAACTCATATCCCAAGGCTGGGATCCTAGATCAGCCTTGAAATAAACAAGTTTTCTCCCAGCAGATTCCTCCTTCATTAGTATTTGGTGGAAAAATAGATTTTTGGCATATACTTTCCACTCATTTGTCAAACATGCCCTGACATAGCTGAATCCAAGCAATGAACACAGTTTAAGGCTAAGTTTAATTCTCCTGTCCTCTGACAGAGTTAAGTAGGGCTTCAGAGCCATTATCAAGAACCTCAGTTTTTATTATACCATCTGCCTGTGTATTTGTCTGTTAAATGTGAGGTTCTATTGGCTGAACAGTCAAGAGCAAAAGGTTTCCTGTGCATGATTCCTGATGTGAACTGCAATTCTTCAAGGTATGGGCATGCACAAGGAAAGCATTTGATAAATGTCTCTTAAAGATAATGAGTTGCATGGAAGTATCACTTTACACAAAGAAATTTTGGATCATCCAAAGGCATTCAGGACCTTACAGAAAATAAAATCCATTCGATTATTTCCCTTCATAGACTTCAGTGTTTAAAAGTAATGGATCCATATAAATTATTGCATTCCTTACTCATACCAATTAAAATTTTCTCAGATGGTTCAGTCAGTGGCCCATATGTATGATAGTTCTAACAACTCTCATCTCTTTCATAGATGCAAGTCAACCATATGTAGTGGCATAGGCTGTGCCAGAAGTACCAAAATAGTTTTTGAAAATGAATGCTTCTGCACTGTGGCTCATAAAATCACCTGTTAATTATAAATGTAAATTGACTCAGCCCAGTATTAGTTAAATGACATAAATGTAATTTCTAAAATGCAGAGAAATCAGCAGCTAAAGAGAGTCACCAAAGACTTAGTAAAAAAAAAAAAAAAAAAGTAATAAGGTTAGGCAATGTTACTATCATCTCCAAATCCACGTTAAATGGTTTTTAAATGGAAAACCACGTTTCTGGTTTTCCAGGAAACATGTGAAGCTCACTGCAGTCCTCTGAGACACAGCAGTACATGGCCCGCACATTGGTTTTATTTAAAAAGAACAACCTACCGTAAAAAAGAATGACACACTGATGCATGCTACAATATGTATGGACCCTGAAAATACTAGGTATAGTAAAAGAAGCCAGTCACAAAAGGCCACATGGTTGTATTCATATGAAATCTCTGGAATAGGCAAATCCATAGAAGAAAGGAAGTAGTTTTGTGGTTGCCAGAGCTGAAGGGAGGGAAGAATTGGAAGTGACTCCTGATAACTGTAGTACTTCTTTTAGTGGTGATGAAAGTTCCAAAATTAGATGGCAATGGTGGTTGTATAACTCTGTAACTCTTCTATGAACCACTGAATTGTACACTATAAAAGTGTAAATTTTATGGTAGAATTATATCTCAACTAGCCAAGGTGTGGTAATAGGTGAAGCCCAGGAACAGGGAAGGATGAAGCATGATAAAGAAATCTAAGGTCTGGTCACAATCAAAACCCTCAGAAAGGCTACACCAGATTTCTCCCTTCCTGCACAAGTCTCCAAAATAAAGTCCAGAATAATCCTTGGACCTTAGAGTTTCCATTCCCAAGATCCAAAAATCGGCAGTTTTCAATTTTCTGACATGTTCGTGTTCTCTTTTTCCTTTCTTTCTTTTCCCCCTCATTGGATTTTCTAATAATTTTGAGTCAGGTGGAGGAGAGTCTGCTTTTCTCGTGCTGTTCATTATGGAAATTGATTTGACCCTTATTTGCATGTATTTGCACTGCCATCAAGCTGATTTAGAATCCGAGGGTGGTTGCAACCTCCTCTGAAGCTGGCGGATTTGCTCTAAAAACAGAGCCCTGGAACTTTCCAACCAGCACTGAAGAACATGGTCTTTTGCCCTTTTGATTTCTGCGCAATATAGGCAGAGTTTCAGAGAAATACAACCAGTGGTAAAGGAAAGAAAGGAAACCTTTGTTGCCATCTGCTGTATATAGCCTCCATTCCCTTGCCTTTCCTCCAGGCTGCTAGTCAACCCTGCAGTCCTGGGTTGCACATCTGAAATAAATACATTGGTCTTTGGAGCAGGTGGCCCCAGGCCAGTTTGCAGGCTGCCAACCAGAAGCAAAAGAGTTCAATCTTAAACAATCCAATATCGCTTGAGCACAGCAATTATCCCTGCTGGACAAACCTATGAGTTTCTTACTAGTCTCGGAAGGGCAGGACTGCAACCCAGGGGCCGATCTGCCAAGATGGTAAGAACTTAGGAGAAGGCAGAGTTTACCAAGCTTAGCTGTTCTTCCCTCTCTTCTCTGCTTTCCCTTTCTTCTATCCAACACCTGCTCTGCTTGGTTCCTTCATGTGTCCAACCACAACACCCATCCTCACTTTCCCTATGCAACCTGCACTCTCTTTTATTGTCAGAATGGAAATTGCTTTATTACTATATATGACTGCAAAGCATTGAATTCTCGTTGTACAAAAAAAATCAGTTTATATAAAAAGAGAAGAAAAGGGGCATAAAAATTAACTGTACTCTCATCATGCAAAGAAATTCACCCATACTTCAAATGCATGGTCTTCATATTCAAAGGGACTATTTTCTTTTTCCAAAATGAAACCTAAGAAACATATCTAATTTTCACTTAGAAATCCATCATGTGCATCTTTCCATTTCAATAAATATAGATCTACACTACCATTTTTAGAAATCTCTATAAATGTATCCATAATTTGGACAGTCTGTTTCACATATACATATATATATACACTCATAGATAATGTACACATTTGCAGTTTTTTTCGTATCTCCAAATTTATCCATGAGGCCCTCATTCTGTCCTCAAGTTTGCCATGTTTCCTCAGTCGCACCTGACATCTGCGCCTTCTGCTGCCCCGAACTGTCTGATCATCACAAGTTACACATCCCAGGCTCTATTCCTTAAGACACTATCTGCTTGGTGATAACTGGAAAGCTACAGGGAATAAAGTGAGCTAATGGGTTAATTGATACAGTGGCCTTTATTTAGTTTCCACAGATAACTGGAATAGGAATAGATTTAGAAATAACCTGATGTGGCATTTCCCAAAGTTGTGGGTTCATAAGAACTTAGGTTGGGGTGCAGGGGCTAGGTTGAGTATTAAAAAATCTGCTGACTTCTACTGTGATTTCAATGTGATTAGGCTGGCATGGGGTCTGGAAAATCGTCATGTAATAAGCATTCCACTGGATTCGTTTGATAAGTCAACTTTCAGAACCCTGATTTTATCCAATTTCTTTATCTTTAAAATGAAGCAATACAAGAGCAAATATATATAATTCATCTTATTTACATTAACTATTAGGGGCAGGACTTAAGGTAATGTCTACATTTCTCTATCTACAAGCCTGTCATCTTTTCACTGCATTAGAGCTATTTTTCCTAAGGAAAAAAATTATTAGAACTTTAACCTCTGATTACAATACTGTAGCAGAAAAGATTTTTGCCTGGTACATGGTGATAATTCTAGAACTCAAAGTGTTCTTAAAAGAGTTTGACTCTGAGACAAAAATGGCCTTTTATTGACACTCAAATCATATATCATGCAAATGACTGTTTACATCTTTTTTGGGTGTGTGCATGTGTGTGTGCATACACAGCCATATGGTGGCCTTAAAAATAATTAAAGTTAAATATGATTATAGAACCAATAATATAAGAATAAAGTTTCTGTACAGCTATTTCTAGACTTGTTTCTGATGAGAAAAAAAAATACCTGTGCTAATGCAGAAAGACTGGATCTAATCAAAAGCAAAGTTTTTTCTTTACTGTATTGGAATCTATCTTCATCTGCAAAACTTCAGCAAGATTTTCAACTTTCATTGCAAATATGTGAAACAAAGAACACAGAGACAGAAAGAAGGATCCTTGAATTGTTATTTAATAGAAAGCCTCTTACCTGGTCTGGTGGTCAACTCAGCGTTGGTGTTTATATATAATAAGTACCTGGGAGAATTTTTTTTATTCCAAACTTTATAAAGATAACAAAAGTGGTCATTTAAAAAGTCCTAACTCATGGAGTAGGACAGGCCCTTTCCTGGAGCCTTAAGAAAAAGCATAACCTGCTGACCCTTTGTTCTTGGACTTTTGGCCTCCAGATCAGTGAGAAAATATATTTCTGGTTTCTAAGCCACTCAGTTTGTGGCACTTTGCTACATCTACTTAGGAAACTAATAGAGTACCCTTCAGAACATGACCTCCAACCAGGTAATACCTTTTAAGGCAAGGGCAATCCAACAATGGGCTAATACCCGTGACACTCACTGGTTTAATCATACGAAAGCTTAATGGATTTGGAGATCCTCATGCCAATGACAGACACCTGCAATAAGATACTGAGCCTGATTTTCTTGAAATAGAAGCTCATTCTTCCCCTCAGCCATTTCATATTCCTTATGCAGCTTCACATCAATGGTAAGAAAAGGGTGCCTTTGCTTGCACAGGTGGTTAATCCTGGGTCATTGGAGTGCTGGCATCAATGAATACAAGGAGGGCCAGATTTCAAACATCAAATGTCTCTGGGGACATCTCTTAATACCTTCTTATCTAATAATAATAACGAATAGAAAATTGAATCTACCCAGTGTCCTACCCCAAATCCCACCCAAAGACAAGATAGCTAAGGACATAGACCTATTGAAATAAAGGTTCAGGTAGCCATTCATGAAGCCAAGGTGTGAGGAACCTGAATTAGGTGGCAGAAGATGGGAATTATGATGGACAACTTAGGCCTTATGACTGCCACTAAGGCTGAACCAAAACAACTAAACATTAGGATTCTTTATGCTTTCTCATCTTCTAGTAATTTATATCATGGCTGTTGGCTAATGTTTTAAGTTTCATGTAGAAGAATGAAGAAATTGGCATCGCCCTCCCTATGATGTATTTAATAGTAATGTTTTTGCGTGTCTTGGTGTTTGGGTGGTACATGTTAGAGAACAAGAATGGTTGCCCAGGGTGAGAGGGCTTGACTGTTGTAGGTCCTCTCTTTGTCTCTCTAGATCTGCTCATGTCTCTTCCACATCTTGTTCTTTGCTTTGGGAAGCTAATTTATAAAGTATCATCAATGGGTTCCCAGAATCTCTGGCTTCCAGTTAAAGTCAACCAATGGGGTGCACTACCTAGAAACCAAGGAAAGGGAAAAAGAAGAAGTCATGCTGTTTTCCTCACTCTCTCCATTAAGTCATTGTGCCTGACTGGCTATATTCTTATCAGAAGATGAGAGGGCCCATCAAGTGGTCTTTACCTTTTATTTTTCTCCTTTGCTTCCAGTAACTATTCTCTCTCTCTGGTCCTTTATTCCTAGAAATGTTAATATGTGCTGCCCAACCCCATGTTAATAGTCTCTGGTTATGTCTCTCTGTTCTTTGTGGTTTCCTATATCTTTGAAAGTACTTTGTCTATTAAACACTCTTCAAATTACTTGTCTTGAGTATGCCATCATTTATTTGCTAGGACTCTGACAGAAAGAAACTCTTGTTTAACCATATGTATTATGTAAACAAAATTATATTTAGCAAATTCAAATTGTATGTAAATGAAATTCTCATTTTAATTTCCAATTATTCCTCCCTAAGAAATTGATGAAAATCCCTAGCTGACAGTGAGTGGGTTCAATCCAGTATAGACTTTGTTCTGTTTTCAATGGCTCTATTTGGCTAACCCTCAATTTAGGAGAACTGAGCTGTTCTTGTCCTGTAGCAGTCTATACTAGGTTGTTCTGTTCTTATATCCAGGACATTTTTATATTCAAGTTTATTTTTCTCAAATTTTAGTAGTTTTAAGTTTTACTTGGGCTATCTGCTTATTTAGCTATGCTATTTCTGAAATTTTTTCTCCCTTCAATATATTTTTGCAAAGTTCTACCCAGGTGGTATTTTACCCTGGCAATGGCTTCATCCCCACCTCTTTCCCTATATTCTTCCTCTCTCTTTCCTTCTTCCCCTCTCTTCTCATTACTCTATAATTTCACAGAGGAGTGATGGGAGAGCATTTCATTCTGCCTCTCTTGTGGAAACAGTAACTTTCGTATTGGGGACTAAGGTCAAAGGAGTCATGCCCCCTGTTTAACAGTGGCTGTAGCTTCTTGGAGGTTATTATTAAACTATCGTATGTGTGATTTCAGATGGTTTCACTACAATCTACCTGCTACTGATTTTATGTAGGAACTCTTTACAGAGTATGTTAGCCGTTAACAAGATACTGCCTTTGAAGCATTTTGACACAATAGATATTTGAGGATAAGAAGAAAGAGTATGGTCCATGAGGCACCCCATCATCACCATAATCAACAGTATTTTGAAGATACCATATTTTGGGAAAACAACATTTTGGATCACGTCTTGATATCCTAGGCACTTTTGGGGTGAATTTTTGTATTTTTATGATAAGCAAAACCTACTTTTGGTCAAGCATGGTGGCTCACATCTGTAATCCCAGCACTTTGGGAGGCCAATGCAGGCAGATCACTTGAGGTCAGGAGTTCAGGATTGCCTGGCCAACATGACAAAACCCCATCTCTGCTAAAAATACAAAAATTAGCTGGATATTGTGGCTCACACCTGTAATCTCAGCTACCAGGGTAGCTGAGTCAGGAGGCTCACTAGAGCTCATGAGACAGAGGTTGCAGTGAGCCAAGACTGCGCCACTGCACTCCAGCCTGGGGAACAGAGAGGGACTCTGTCTCAAAACCAAACAAACTAAACTACCGTTTTAGAGAGTATGACTCAGAGCCTTCTTTCTCTTCTTGGGTTGAGGCCATTCAACTCAACTCAATGAAATTCAGTATGATTCCTCTTAATTCCAAACCCAAAATATATCTGAAAGACTATGTGTGCTTGGTAGTGTAAGAGATTCATTGATGCTATCATGTTATTCTTAGTACATTTCCAACCTCAACTTTACTTCTTCTTATCACCAGTATTTGTCTTCCCCGCCCCCCTCCCCCCTGCCATGTGCTCAGGTCCTTCTTGCTATGCCCTGGTTGGCCAAAGCCTAAGAGTTCTGTGTCTTATCGTTGCTTGGACCTCACAAAGCTAAAGCTCTTTTGTCATTGTTTTTAAGAAATCCGACTCTGCATGCATGCCAAGCAAAACATGCTATAATCAGTGTACAAGATCTAATGAACTCATTTCCACTATTTTTCTCTAAAGCAAAATAGGAATTGGTAAGAACTAACTTTATTATCTATTCCTGGAGCCAAGTTTCTGTTTGGGTATAATTCTATAGGGCAATGGAGTCTATTATTAATAAAACTCAAAGTTTCTTTTTTTTCCCCATTTATATATTTTATTGCATTTTAGGTTTTGGGGTACATGTGAAGAACATGCAAGATTGTTGCATAGGTACACACGTGGCAGTGTGATTTGCTGCCTTCCTCCCCATCACCTACATCTGGCATCTCTCCACCAAAACACCAAAAGCATTGGCAACAAAAGCCAAAATAGACAAATGGGACCTAATCAAACTCCACAGCTTGTGCACAGCAAAAAAAAAAAACAGTCATTAGAGCGAATCGGCAACCAACAGAATGGGAAAACTCAAAGTTTCATTGGAAAATAAGTTGGGAAAAAGACCGTAGGTACAAAGGGCCCAGATGTTTCCCACTGATTTTCATCTTGCCAGTAGGGTTCTTTCTCCCACTGTTACCACATGGAGATTCTCTTTCCAGAGCTCTTCTCTGTGAAAACCTTAGAGAGCTCTGTGCTTTGCATCTGTAATTGTGGGATTTGCTATATTAAAAAGAATAAACTCAACGTGAAAGGCAATGCTGAGGAAAAAACAATCCAAAACCATTTATGCAACTGTCCTATCATTCTCCTTCTAGATCACTTTTTTGTAGAGCTTTGGGCTCTGTTTTCTCCTACATGTATTGAGTTATATAATTTGCATACAATAAAATATACTCTTTTAGATTTACATTTCCATAAATTTTGATAAACTTATGTAGTCACATAACCACCAAAAGTCAAGATGTATAATATTTCTATCAGTCTCTGCCCCCCCACTCTACCCACTGCAAAATTTCTCTTGTGTTCCTCAGTAGGCAATACCTTTCCTCACTCCCAGCCCCTAGCAACCTCTGATCATAAGTCTGTCCCTTCAGTTTGCCTTCTTTGAATGTTATATAAGAGAAATCATACAATCTTGTAGCCTTTTGAGTCTGACTTCTTTCACTTAGCATAATACTTTTGAGAGTTATTGTGTTTCATGCTTCAGAAATTCATTTCTTTTTTTATTTTACTGAGTAGTGTTTCACCGCATGGTATACTGCAATTTGTTTTTTGTTTATTGTTCATTCACAAGCTGGAAATTATTCACATTGTTTCAAGTTTTTGAGAATTATAAATAAAGTCACTATAAAAATACACGTGTACTTTTCTGTGTAGACATGTATCCTCACTTCTCTTCAGTAGACACCAAGGACTGCATTGATGAGATGTGTGGTAAATTATGTTTAACTTCATAAGAAACTACCAAACTGTTTTATAAAGAGCTGTGTCATTTTGAATTTACACCAGAAATATATTAGCATTCTAGTTTCCCAACATCATCTCTAACATTTGGTATTGTCACTTCTTTAAAAAATTTTTAAGCCATTCTAATAATTCGGTAGTGGTATTTCTTTGTGGTTGTAATTTGCATGTCTCTAATGGTTAACAATGTTGTATATCTTTTCATGTGACCATTTGTCATCCATATATCTTATCTAGTGAATTGTCAGTTCAAATATTGAGCCTATTTAGGGTTTTTATTATTATTATTAAGTTTCAAGTGTTATCTATGTATTCTGGCTAATCCTTTTGCACGCGTGCGCACATGTGTGTGTGTGTGTGTGAATATAAGTAGCACCCCTCCAAATATGTAACCCAAGAGAAAAAATTATATAATTCTGTCACCAGATTTTCAGTATCATTCAACAGCAACTATTATATTCCTCCTTCAATCTTTAATCTTAAAATTTTAGATTAAAAAATAACTGCTTTGAAAGTTGTGTAAAAACTAAGGACTAATTCTCTTTACATAAAAATGCATGTATATGGGTATATATATTATACACACATAAATATATGCATATATATACACATAAATATATATAAATGCATATTTATATGTATATATGTATGTGTATGTATATATATGTATAGAGTGAGAGTAAGAGCACACGCATGGGAGAGGCACAAATTGTTGCATCCTTTTTTAGGAGTCCACAAGATACTTACTCCTGAGGTTGTATATAAACTATGAATCATGAACCTCAGATTAGAAACTCAAGTGTGACCCTAGAAATGCCACCTTGCATTACTGTAATTATCTGCCTTCTTTATCTTAGTTTGGCACACACTATTTCCTGATGCTGGACAAATCACACAACTGTGCAAACCAATACACGGTAGATGCATTTTAATAAGGTTTGCACAGCTACACAATAATTTTGTTTATCACTCTGCTTAGCTGCATGTTTAATTCCAGAGAAGCCAGTCAACAGTCGCCATATACAAATTTTCTTTATCACGTCTATCCCCTTCACTTTCTGCAGATGATCTTGACACCTTCTTCCTAGAGAAATAGAATAAATCAAGTGTGAATGAATTCCTCATTTAATTCAAACTTATACCTGTACAGATCCTTTCTTCCTTCGAATCTCAGACAGATATGTGACTCTCTTTCAGGCAATGCTAATTCTTTCATCTGTGCTCTTGATATCATCCTACCCTAAGTCTTGTTTCAGGAAACATCTCTTCCACCTGTATTATTAATGTTTCCCTTTTTAATCACTGTTTATTCTCAAGATGTGATCATGCTTATCTTTTACCATAAAAAAGACTCCCCCCACTGTGTAGCTAACTTCTCATTTTTCCTTCTTCTTTACCCCACCCATTTCTCTTTTATTACAACTAAGATTTTTAGAATATGTTACACTCAGTGGCTCTAATGGCTCTATTTTTCAATCCACTACCAACTCTGTGGCCAACCCAAGACTCCATTAAAATTGTTCTAAGTAAAAAACAACTTAAAATGGTCTAATTATAAAACAAATGAACTGATTATTTTTGACACTTATAGTACCTGACCTCTTGGAAATATTTGATACTGTTGATCATTTCCTGAAATGTATTCTGTTCTTCTCTCCTATTGTGATACTCTCTCCAAACTATTCTATTAGTGTCCACACATTTGTTATGGTTCTCCTTAACCCCTTTTCCAACCAAGTACCACTATGTTGGTGATACTCAGGTCTCTTTGTTAAGACTATTTTATTCTCAGTTTACCCATTGCTCCTGGGTCACTAAACTGTATAATTTAATCATTTATAGATAGATAATTCGATGACCATCTATCTATAAATAATAAGTCACAACTCTGGACTTGATACCAGTTCACTTTTAGGAATTCTTCTCATAAGCCCCTCAAGTCCATCCTGTTCCAAATAGATGTCATCATTGTCACCTTTCCCAAACTATTCTCCAAACTTGCTTCTCCCCATTATTTCTATCTCTGTGATAATTCCTATCATTTTCCTTATTGTGTAATTAGAAACCTGAGGATCTCACTACATTTTTCTAAAAATTTCCATTTCTGAGTAGTCATTTAGTCACTTATGCATTCATTAATGCAAGAAATAGTTATTGAATGTATACCCTATGCAACTCCCTCTGCTAACATTTTGCTAGGTGGAATCTTCTCTTACCTTTCAAACTGCTTACAATTCAATGTTGAAGAGGCAACATGCTATATTCAATAAGAGGTTAAGGAGGTGGTATCTTAGTCAGACTTGGGTGGAAGAGTCAGAGAGAACTCACCAGGGGCAACTCTTGAATTGAATGATAAAAAATAAATAGCTTGGCTAAAGAAAGGAGGACATAAAAATCCAAGAAGGAACAGCATATTTCAAACTGCGGCAGTGCGGTTCTACCTCCTAAATCACGCATAATCATTTCACTTTCTCTCCAGATGTATTGCCAGAAACTTACATACAGCAAGCCTACCATATTTCTCATACTTTTAATGCAATTAAAAAGTCTTTCTAACAGGTCTCATTGGTCTCTAATATTACCATACTCCAATCCATCTTCTGCACTGGCACTAGAGTGATCTTTCTGGAGTACCAGCCTGAGCACATCTCTCTCCTACTGAAAATCAATCAGTAGCCCCCAATTTCTTTTTACATCAAAAGACATCATGATTTAGCCTCTTGCTAGCCTGGCAGTTTCAATGAGTGACCATCATCAGGCACATTATTGATCATTCGGCTCACTGGATATGCCAATGTTCTCATTAACTTTTAATCCTTTGCACATGTTGGTTCTTCCTTTTAGAAATGGCTTATTTCCTGTTGTTAAACTGATAGCCACTTACACTTCATCAGGGTGCAGTTATGAGCTCTTCTCATAAGCCACCCTTCTTATAAGAACTCATAAACTGAGTTCTTCTCAGTTATGAGTCTTGATGAAGTGTAAGTGGCTATCAGTCTGACAAAAGATATTAGTCTATATCTTTAGATGCTCAGGAAAACAAACATTACTTCCTTTATGTTCCATAGCAATTTATGCATACATTTATTATACCATATATGGAATCATATTACAACCATTTACTTCTCTATTTCCCCAGAGTTTCTTGAGGAAAAAGAGATATCTTTATTTATCTCCAAATCCTCAGTACTCAACATAGTCCATAGCATATTTATAGCTGTTTGAAATATTTATTGAATGAACATGAATTAATGAATTAATATTAGGTAGTTCCATTGATTAATGAGAGAGATTTTTGCTATGAAGCTGAGAACTTTTCTATCCTATTGCCTTAAAGAGTTAATAAGTATTTACCAAGCTCTTACTATATACTGCAGTCACAGTGCTAGACATTGATGATTAAAAGTGAAAAATGCAGTCCTTGCTTTCAATGGGCTTATATTCTAGGAAGAAGACTGGTGAACAGGCAACTACGAAACAGAATTGTCAAGAGATTTGATGAGAAAAATAAAGAGAACTATGAGCTTTGGGATAATTAGGAAAAACCTCCACAACAAATGAGGGTTAAGCTGAGACCTGAAGAATAGAAGGGAATGACTATTCTAGACTGTGGGAATTACATGTGAAAGCCCTGGATGAAAGAAATGGCATAGCCCATCCAGGAAACTTACAGAAAATCAGTCTGGATAAACCACAGTAATCTATGGAGAGTTAATCAAATGTAAGATTATGAAAAGCTCAAATAGTTCCCAAGGCTTAAAACAGGGGACAGAAAAGGTAAAATTACATTTTTAAAAATCCCACTAGCTGCAGGTTAAAGAGTGTGTTGCAGGTTGGCAGAAGTGAAGGTGGAAATATCAGAAAACAGTTTATTCCAATCACCCAGGCAGAAGCTAATGGTGGTATCACAGGAATTCTATCTTCTCCACCATCCTTTAAGACACTGCTCTGTAATGATGAAGTGCGAAAAAAACCCTTTATGCATCAAAGAACCTCTAACACGCTGCCTCCTTCCCTGGGAAATGATGAGAAAGCAATGGCATGAGAGCCATAACTTAATGGCAAGAAAGAGCTTCTATATCTGGCTTTATCTGTATGCCAGTTTAAATGTGATGTAACTCTTTATAAGACAAGGCATGAGGTGCTTAGGCTCAGAAATGATGAGAGACTGGGAATTAGGCCTGAGTCAGATAGAAATAAGAGTATGTTACAGAATAGATCATGAAACAACAACAATAAAAATATGTTCCACAGTCAAGAAAAACCTGTTCTTGATAGTCTGCTGAATAGTGACCGAGATGACTGGCACTAAAATACGAGACTTTTCAAAAAGACGGAGGTGAAATTCAATAGGTAGGTAATATAATTTGAAAAAGGAGCTTCTATTGATGTACTTTCTGGTTGTGAAACATATTTTAAAATGAGGCTTCTCTGGTTCTACATCACTGCCTAGCATGGGCACCCAGGCTGAGTCTAGACTGTCCAGACTGTCCCAAGTTGCTGCTGTCATTGCCTTCTTAGAATCTGGCTTCAATTCCTTCTTCCCTTAAAAAAATAAAAATAAAAAGCTGGGCGTGGTAACTCATGCCTGTAATCACAGCACTTTGGGAGGCAGAGGAGGGTGGTTCATGAGGTTAAGAGTTTGAGAACACCCTGGCCAACATGTTGAAACCTTGCCTCTATTAAAAATAAGAAAATTAGCCAGGCATGGTGGCGCGTGCCTGTACTCCCAGCTACTTGGGAGGCTGAGGCAGAAGAATAGCTTTAACCCAGGATGTGAAGGATGCAGTGAACTGAGATCACACCACTGCACTCAAACCTGGATGACAGAGAGAGACTCTGTATCAAAAAAAAAAAAAAAAAAAAAAAAAAAAAAAAAAAAAAAAAAAAAAAAAAAAAAAAAAAAAAAAAAAAAAAAAAAAAAGAAAAAAAGAAAAGAAAAAAGAAAAAGAATCACATGAAACTGAAGGTAGAATTTGAGTGGTATAAAATATTTCCTACCATACATTTCTTTCAAAATAAACAACTACTGTAGGGAAGAGCTCCCCCAAAGCCCCCCACTGAGTTCTTTATTTCAAGACCTCCCAGAGAAGCTTCCATTTGGTTCCATAACTGGAGGGAAATAATTCAAGTGTAAACCAAGCCCCCTGGGGCTCCAATACAACCCATACTTCCTTTGCTGTAAATATTGTGCTTATTTTGTGAAAATGAGAGGTTCCTTGTCCTGTACTACCAAATATGAAAATACATATTTTGTAAACATGTTTCCCATAAGTCCCCAGCCACTCAATTAGATGTTACAAACATGGCATGAAATATTAACTCAGTGATACTTACTCCAGATGAATAGCAATATAGGCATTATTTTACACATTCCATATGGAAGGCCCGTGGCAAGTTCTGCTTGACTTGACTTCCTAGATATCTCTCCATCCCATTCATTTTTCTCTATCCTAATGGCCAGTGACAGAGTTCAAGCCATTACTATTTCTTGCCTGGTGACTATAACTGACTGCCTCCCAGATGACTTTGCCAACAGTTTTGCCCCATCCAGCCTGTCCTCCACACTGTGGCCAGAGTGATACTTCTGGAATGCAAAATGAATAAATCATGTCACTCCTCTATTTAACACTTATGAAAGGCTTCTCAGTGCCATTAAGATAAAGTCCAAACCCTTCAGAATGCCCTTTGCAGCTGGCCATTCTGCCTCCTTTTTTTCCTTCATCTCTCATCCTTTTGTCTTTCCTGCTTGGTGTTCCAGTTAGGAAATGTGTACCTTTCCAGTTATTGAACATAGCTTCACCCCCACTCAATGAGCTCTCAGTGACCATTTGTTGTTCACTTTAGATATTATTCTTAAACTCTGTTCTGCCTCTTGATAAACAGCATTAAGTGCCCCTTCTATGAATTCACATTGTTGTGTCTTGCATCCTATTGTTGGACCTATCACACTTGATCACAAATGATGATTTATTTTTAACCATCTGGTTTTTTTCTGCTAGATTGTAAACTTCCAAAAAAGAAAGTTTGTCAGTATTGTTCACCATTGTATTCCCAATACCTGGCATAAAAATTTGCATATCAATTTGTTAAACTGGTAAATTAAATCAGTAAATGGATAGATGGATAGATGACAGTGAGTCAGAAAGAGTGTATTAGCCTATTTTCATACTGCTATGAAGAAATGCCTGAGACTGGATAATATATAAAGAAAAAGAGGTTTAATGGACTCACAGTTCCACATTGCTGGGGATGCTTCACAATCATGGTGGAAGGTGAAAGAGGAGCAATGGCAAGTCTAACATGACAGCAGGCAAGAGAGCTTGTCCAGGGGAGCTGCCTTTTATAAAAACATCAGATGTCATGAAACTTACTATCATGAGAACAGCATGGGAAAACACACACACATGATTCAATTACATCCCACCAGGTCCCTCTGATGGCACATGGGGATTATGGGAGCTACAATTCAAGATGAGATTTGGGTGGGGACACAGAGCCAAACCATACTATTCTGCCCCCAGCCCCTCCCAAATCTCATGTCCTCACATTTCAAAACACAATCATGCCTTTCCAACAGTCCCCCAAAGTCTTAACTCATTTCAGCATTAACTCAAAAGTCCACAGTTCAAAGTCTCATCTGACATAAGACAAGTCTCTTCTGCCTATAAGCCTATGAGTAAAATCAAAAGTAATTCAGTTACTTCTTTGATACATTGGAGGTACAGGCATTGGGTAAATACACCCCTTCCAAACAGGAGAAATTGACCAAAATGAAGGGGTTACAGATTCCATGCAAGTCCCAAATCCAGCAGGGCAGCCAAATCTTAAAGCTCCAAAATGATTTCCTTTGACTCCATGTCTCACATCTAGGTCATGCTGAAATAAGAGGTAGGTTCCCATAGCCTTGGGTAGCTCCTCCCCTGTGGCAAAGCCCCTCTCCTGGTTGCTTTCAAAGGCTGGTGTTGAGTGTCTGTGACTTTTGCAGGCACATGGTGCAAGGTATCAGTGGATCTACCATTCTGGGCTCTGGAGGACTGTGGCAAAGGGAAATCTTCCCACTGTGCAGAACTTTGAGCAGTGTAACCGGTTGTGCACTTTTCATGAAAGGAGAAATGGCCAGTTGTGCAATTATATACTAATTCATGGGCTGTAGCCAATGGTTTGGCTGGTGGTCAGGGACTTGGAAAAAGCATGATTGGTTAATTGGTGATAAAGACATTTGGGGAAGAGATGTGTGGATGGATGTCTCTGAGAGGTAAAAATCTGGGAAGATATTTGTATCTCATGTGAATGCTCATCAAAGGGTGACCTCAGCAAAGGAGGATTTTAATAATCAAGTGGATAGAATGACTCATTCTGTGGACACCACTCAGCCTCTTTCCCGAGCCATCCCTGTCATTGCCCAATGGGCCCACGAACAAAGTGGACATTGTGGCAGGGATGAAGGTTACACATGGGCTCAGCTACATGAAGTTTCACTCACCACGGCTGACCTGGCTATAGCCATTGCTGAGTGCTCAATTTGCCAGCAGCAGACACCAACTCTGAGCCCTCGATATGGCACCATTCCTCAGGGTGATCAGCCAGCTACCTGGTGGCAGGTTGATTATATTGAACCTCTTTCATCATGGAAAGGGCAGTGGTTTATCCTCACTGGAATAGACATTTACTCTGGATATGGGTTTGCCTATCCTGCATGCAATGCTTCTGCCAAGACTATCAACCATGGACTCACAGAATGCCTTATCTATCATCATGGCATTCCATACAGCATTGCCTCTGAGCAAGGCACTTACTTTATAGCTAAAGAAGTGTGGCAGTGGGCTCATTCTCATAGACTTCACTAGCTTACCATGCTTCCCATCATCCTGAAGCAGCTGGATTAATGGAACATTAGAATGGCCTGTTGAAGTCACACTTACAACACGAACTCAGTGACAATATTTTGCAGAGCTAGGGCAAAGTTCTCCAGAAGGTTGTGTATTCTCTGAATCTAAATCCAATATATGGTACTATTTCTCCCATAACCAGGATTCACAGGTCCAGAATCATGGGTTGGAAGTGGAATTGGCACCACTTAACCATCACCCCTAGTGACCCATTAGCAAAAATTTTGCTTCTTCTTCCTGCGATACTATGTTCTGCCTGCCTAGAGGTCTTAGTTCTAGAGAGAAGAACGCTGCCACCAGGGAACACAACAATGATTCCATTAAACTGGAAGCTAAGATTGCCACCTGGACACATTGACTTTCTCCCACTTCTAAGTCAATAGGCCAAGAAGGGAGTTACCGTGTTGGCTGGTGATTGAGCCGGACTCTCAAGATGAAATCAACTTACCACTCCAAAATGGAGGTAAGGAAGTGTATGTGTGGAATACAGGAGATCCCTTAGGGTGTCTCTTAGTATTACCATCCCCTGTGATTAAGATCAATGAGAAACTACAGCAACCCAATCCGTGCAGGATTGTGTCCTGTCTCACCACATCCCCAGTCAGATCTAGAGGTGGGACAAGGATGGGAAGGGACAAGGTTCCAGAACAAAGGCTGGCAGGGACAGAAGCTGACCCCAGCAATGACCCAGAGAGATATCCTGAACCCTGGAAGGAGACGGACAAAGAGCCCCCTCTTTTTATTTCTTTATGTTTTTGAGACAGAGTCTTATTCTGTCACCTAAGCTGGAGTGCAGTGGCACAGTCTCGGTTCACAACAATCTCCACCTCCTGGGTTCAAGCGATTCTCTTGCCTCAGACTCATGAGTAGCTGGGACCACTGGTGCACACCACCACACTGGCTAATTTTTGAATTTTTTATAGAGACAGAGTTTTACCATGTTGTACAGGTTGATCTCAAACTCCTGACCTCAAGTGCTCTGCCCACCTCGGCCCCCTAAAATTTTGGATTACAGATGTGAGCCACTGAACCTGGCCAATAGCCCCCTAAGTGGCCCAGACTCTTTAGGAATAAAGGTTTGGGTCACTCCATCAGGTAAAAAACCATGACATGCTGAGGCACTTGCTGAAGGCAAAGGAAATACAGAATGGGGAGTTGAAGAAGGTAGTCATCAATACCAGCTATGACCCATGACCAGTTGCAGAAACGGGGACTGTAATTGTCATGAGTATTTCCTCTTTATTTTCTTATGAACTTGTTTGTGCATATCTACAGTTGTATTAACAAAATATCTTCATTTTATTTCCTTTATCTTTTTTTTTTTTTTTTAGACAAGAGTCTCGCTCTATCACCAGGCTGGAGTGCAGTGACGCCATCCCGGCTCACTGCAATTTCTGTTTTCCAGTTTCAAGCAATTCTCCTGCCTCAGCCTCCTGAGTAGCTGGGACTACAAGCAAATGCCACCACGCCTGGCTAATTTTTTGTACTTTTTAGTAGAGACGGGGTTTCACCATGTTGGCCAGGATGGCCTTGATCTCTAGACCTCGTGATCCACCCGCCTCCGCCTCCCAAATTGCTGGGATTACAGGCGTGAGCCACCGCGCCCGGCCTATTTTTCCTTTATCATGCGACATGAGATTTATTGACTTCATATCAACACTTAAGTGTTGTTAACTTTATGTAATAGCATTTAAGTTAAGGATTAGCACAATTCCAGTTGTATAAAGAATAGCTGCAGTATGTTAGGCATAATTGTGACCTTATTACTGTCTTTATTTGAAGACTATGTATAATTTCAGGAGATGTGTATGGGTTCAAGTCGACAAGGAGTGGACTTGTGGTGGTTAATATTGAATGTCAACTTGATTGGACTGAAGGATGCAAAGTATTGTAAATGGGTGTGTCTGAGAGGGTGTTGCCAAGGAGATTAACATGTGATCCAGTGGTCTTGGAGAGGCAGGCCCATCCTTAATCTGGATGGGCACCATCTAATCCGCTGCTAGCGGGGCTAGAATAAAGCAGGCAGAAGGTTAAAGGACTTGCCTTGTGGAGTTTTCCAGCCTTCAACTTTTCTCCTGTGCTGGATGCTTCCTGTCCTTGAACATCAGACTCCAAGTTCTTCAGATTTTGAACTCTCGTACTTACATCAGTGGTTAGCAAGGGGCTCTCGGGCCTTTGGCCACAGACTGAAAGCTGCACTGTTGGCTTTTCTGCTTTTGAGGTTTTGGGACTCAGACTGGCTCCTTGCTCCCTGGCTTGCAGACAACCTATGGTGGGATTTCACCTTGTGATCATGTGAGTCAATACGCCTTAATACTCTCCCCTTTACATAAGCATCTATCCTATTAGTTCTGTCCCTCTAGAGAACCCTGACTAATACAGAGAATTTGTACAAAGAATCTAAAGGAAGAGGACAGAGACTTGTATCCTCTCTATAAAGATGATTTGAAAAAAAAACCACACATCGTATTACTACGAAAGTTAAATGAGATACTTATATGTAGTATACTAAAAACTGTGCCTGGCATGTTGGAAGCACTCCCTCCAACAATCTCAGCTATTACTAATAATCATATCATACTCTCAAAAATATGACAAGGAATGTGTAAAAATAAAAAGACAAAGAATAATGTGCTAGTGAAATCTGGAACAGTTCCTGCTGATAGCTCTCTTCTGGCCTTAGTAATAAAAAGGCTTTGAGACTTTCTGACAATGTCCAGCATCTGTGGTCCTAACTCACTGGCATTCAGCAGGTAGTGATAGAGTACAATGGAGCACGTTCTGCCCTAAGATCAAATTTCAAGCCTTATTACTAGAGTTGTTTCTGCCAACTTCCTAACCTCTTCAACTGTGGACCCTGCCTGTCTTCTGGGGCCTATGGCACTTTTTGCTCCCCTCTTACTTTTCCTGACCTTCCAGTCATTGGTCCCTTGCCCACTTACACTAGTGGTACTTGATTAAATGGGCTTCTGCTCCCAGGATGGGTCAATGGCTTAAGGGCATGGCCCTGGGCACTGCACTGTGCCAAGACACACAGGAGAGGAGTGCCACAGTGGTTGGTCCATATTAGCATAATTATCTCCTGAATCTACTTTCTACCAATTCATACTTTATCTCTAACCAAACTATTTTTTTTAATCTTCTCATTTTTTATAATTTCTTTATAAGTGGCATTTACAACTTGATGTCGTCCTTTTTAAGGCTTTGGTTAGCATTCTTCTAAAATGACATTGTTTTGGAAAATGTTTGCCTTGGTCCCGAGATCCCCCATACCAAGGAACATACTTCTCTGCTGCCCTAACTGGGTGTAAACCAGAGGTAATATACAAAATATTTAATATTAATACCTAGTAAAGCAGAGGCAATGAGGAATCAAAATGAATGTTGGCAACAGGGCTAGAGATGGATCCTTGAAGGCCTCTATGCTGTGACAAACATTAAAACTTTAGTAGTGAGATCTTAGGGTACAGATTGCTAGTTTGGTTGAGCAGCTACTTACCAAGCAGTGTGAAAGCATCCCAATATTTAACATCTGCTCCTTAACAAAGATTTTCTCCAGGGTAGTGTCTTCCAACACAGTCCTATATTTTTATGTCTCCACAAGATGTCGTCCACTAGACTAAACCCTAAACTCAGGTACTAGGATATGGGATGTCTCACAATTAGAAACAATCCTACACATGTACTGGTGTTTAGTTACCCCATATGGAAATTATCAGAAGCAAAATTACTTCCAGAGTTACTAGATTTTTGAGGGGATGATGTTGCCCAAGAAACCCAGACTTTGACTGTTAACCCCTTAAGCCCTTGAGCCCATGTGAATAAGAAATAAACTAGGAAAGTTGCACCTTTCTCAGAAGCGCTTCTTCTCCCAAGCTTACCTCAGGTGTGGCCATCTACATAATTAGCATATTTATCTCCCTAATCCTCCCAGATGCTAAGGATCCTCCTAGAAAAGACAGGGATGGGCAGAGTGTCTAACGAAGGGATTTACTGCACTGCCAGGACAAAGTCTTTGCTATGTAATGTGTGTTATAGGCCAGTAATTTGTTAATAATTCATGTTGTTTCTTTTCCCAAGTTGGAGATGTCATTGTTGGTATCCCGTCCCTCACGAACTTTTTTTTTTTTTTTTTTTTTTTTTTTTTGAGACGGAGGCTTACCTCGTTCTGTCACCCAGGCTGGAGTGCGATGGCACAATTTCAGCTCACTGCAACCTTTGCCTCCCAGGTTCAAGTGATTTCCTCTGCCTCATTCTCCCGAGTAACTGGTATTATAGGTGCGTGCAACCACGCCTGGCTAATTTTTGTATTTTTAGTAGAGTCAGTGTTTTGCCATGTTGGTCAGGCTGGTCTCAAACTCCTGACCTCAGTTGATCTGCATGCCTCAGCCTCCAAAAGTGCTGGGGATTACAGATGTGAGCCAGGGCGCCCAGCTTGCTCACCAACATTTTATGCTTGATAAAGGGAACAGATAATGTGTTTTTAGGCTGGGTGAGGTGGCTTACGCCTGTAATCCAAGCACTTTGGAGGCCAAGGAGGGTGGATCACCTGAGGTCCGGAGTTCAAGACCAGCCTGACCAACATGGTGAAACCCCGTCTAAAAAAAAAAAAAAAAAAAAAAAAAAAAAAAAAAAAAAAAAAAAAAAAAAAAAAAAAAAAAAAAAAAAAAAAAAAAAAAAATAAAAATAAAAAAATAAAAAAAAAAAAATAATGTGTTTTTTAGCTATCAGTCACTGAACAAGAATATCCACATCTGGAGCTGATAGTGAGGAGTGTACATCACTCAGCAATGCTGCTAGATTCTAAAAGAAATGCTATTATGTGTGGTTACTTTCCATGGAAGAGAGATGAATAGCCTCCATTAAAACATATCTGTAGGAAGAAGGATATGTATGGATAGCCACTAGTCTAAGAGGTAGACGGTGATAGAGACTATTGGTAATACCCTTCCTCCTTGTCTCACCCACCACAGAGGGCAGTAAAGCTAAATATACATTTTCTCAGCTGCTTCTGCAACCAGTGTTAGCCATATGACATGCTTCTAAATAAAAAGATATAAAGGTTTGAGGTCATATGTGGAAGCTTTTACTTTACTGATGAAAGGAGATGCCACTGATTCTTTATCTTACTCCATTTTTCCTTACATAAAAGTAGACATGAAACTTGGTGATGTGGCATCTCTCTGATATTCATGAGAAAAACCCAGGAGAGTTGAAGAGTTGCAAATTCTGACACTATTATGCTACTAAACACACGTCAGCAATAATCTTCTGATTCCTGTGATATGATAAAAAGTTATTTATATTGCTTTAAACCACTGTGAACTGGATTTGCTGTTGTTTGCTGTTGAAAGCATCCGTACTAACAGAGTCTTTGTAGTGTAGTTGAAGTCTTTAATATCACTGCTCTGGTAAAATCAGCAGTGAATTTTGCACTGAATATCTTATTGTTTTCTAAGGTGAAAATCTCTGTTTCTTCACAGTCCATATGGGATGTCTGCTTCTGCCACGAAATCTGTCAGAGTGCAGTTTTGCAATAGCCCCAACTGGTCAAACAATATAAGGGCCAGATGGCTATCACGATACATCAATCTTTCTGGAAGCAAATTTTATAATACCAGATTTAGAAATAACACCACCAAAAAAGAAGAAAATGAAATAAACTATGAAGTAATAATTAGACATAAATAAACAAAAAAAAAGGTCATAGAACTTAATGCTAGCACTTGCAGGTTTGATGCCCATAAGACATTGCTGATAATTATAGCATTATTTCTCACAGATTCCACTTCATACTGGAGGATCCTTCCTAATGCAAAATTCTAGGCAGCCACTACCATCAGTTGGAGTTGGTATATGATATAAAATAACAATTGCAGACACACATTGTACAGGTATGGGCCTTGATTCAAACACAAATCTATGCTGATTTGGGAATCGATGATATCTTTTTGCTGTTGGAGTGGGTGGTATGGTACAGGGTACTGAGTGTTTCAGTCTTCTTTTCTAACCTCTTTTTTCCCTTCAGTCTTAATTGACTTTGCCATTTCATGACTACCTACTCAAAAAGACACACAGAATCTCATTGAATATATTCAAAGCCCCGTAATTACAATACTTATACTCACCGCCATAGACAGCAAACCATCCGTATCCTTTACATCAATAATCAATTGCTTTTATCTCTGTCCCTTTGTCTTTATAGCTGAGCCCTGAAACTTGGTAAAAACTGTCCTTACTGTTACATATGAAAAGATGCCTCTACTAAACCTTTGCAAAAGACTATTTATCTGTCATTTTGGAAAAACGACAGCTGTCATTAGAAAGAATTTGCTTCTAGATATGACTTTTGGAACACTGCCCCTCCCCTATCCGGGAAAATAGATCTTTGTTTGAATGACCTTCCATTTATCACTTGAAATCCATCTGGCAACTTACCTGAAAGGATGACTAATGAGGAGTGTATTATTAGGAGTTAATGCTTAACACTTTCCTTCCAGGTACATGAAATGTACTTATTTGATTTGGCTAAATTTTACAAGGGCTAAAAAATACTGCAGAAGATACCAAAATAAAGAGAGATGTTATCAGGAAACTCAAGCAAATTGCTGTTTGGTGACTTGAAAAGAAAGAATCACATAGGAGAAGAGAAAATGAGAAGGTACAAAGAAAATGTAATATAGTTTGTGAGGAACAAAATAAAGCATAAAATTAAGTTTAATAAAATTTTGAAAATAAATGTATGTACATTTAAAAAAATCTAAGAAAAAATAGGCTTCTAATTAAAGCCAAGCTAGAAGTAAAAAGAGTGTGAAAAATATGGAAAGGTTGACTTAAAATCTGCTGGTATCATGGAGAAAGAATGAGCATGGAAATCTCAGCCTCCCATGTTACAATGACATGAACTTAAGAGTAACTCTAAATTCTCGCATTGTAGGTGATGCTGCGAAACCTCCCCAAGGGAGGTACCAAAAGCCTGCGTGAAGAAAAAACTGGAAAAAAATAAAGGAGAGTATTGTGATTTTGAATTAAGTTACTCATTTATTCACATAATTAATGAGTTTCTATTAGTGTTAGGCACTGTTTTACAAGATGGTATAATTAGTTAACAAAAACTTCAAAACTCTCGCCCCCGTGGAGCTTACATTTCTAGGGAAGGAGAGAGATGATACATCAATTAAAAAAAAGCATAGAACTAATGTTATTCTATATTGTATAATTATGTAAAATCAAGCCTGAGTATTTGACAACTTCTCAGATACCACAGATCTGT
The DNA here is from genome assembly GCF_001604975.1 of Cebus imitator. Lineage (NCBI taxonomy): Eukaryota > Metazoa > Chordata > Mammalia > Primates > Cebidae > Cebus > Cebus imitator. Next base: position 394,679 of record NW_016107737.1, on the reverse strand, counting down.
TGTTTAATGAAATCAGTCTAAAACATAAAATTGTGTATTTGCATGTACACAACACCTTGCCTGTTCTGTGAGTCAGCATTTCTTCCTATAAGAAACCACAGCTTGGTAAAACATAGAAGCTCAATTTCCTAATAAAGAGATATGTTTTACTAGGCAGGCTGTTGTACTGCGTATTACTCTCTCTGACCTTGGCTTTAGTTCAAGGAGGTTTAAACCCAGAAAGAGAAGGGAGTCAAGAAAAGTGTAGCAAAAAAGCAAAACAAAACAATACAAAATAACCTCAAAGAAATTAGTAACAATAATTAGTGAATTCAGAGATTATATCTTTTTGAAAGCTAAAAAAAGAAATATAACACTGAGTACAGGAGTTATGTTTTCAGGTAAGGGCTACTGTTATTGACAATCCATCATCTAGCTATCTAACCATCCGTCCATCCATCTGTGTATTCTAGAAGAAGTGAGCAACTCATGCAAAGGCATAAACAAGTTTTCTCTCAAGAGGAAAGAGTTACCCTGAAGTATGATTGCTTGCAAACTTATATTCAAATCCTATAGTATTTATCCTGTGGGCTCTGCCAATATAGCTGAATCTTAGGAAAAGACAAACCAAAACAAAATTGTAACATAAGTTATATTTGTCTTTAGTGTAGCCTTTGTGTCTGTTACTGCACATTTCCATACCTTTGCATTTTCTTTTTAACACATAGGCTTTAGTGTCCAATTTATTAAAGTGGCTGCATGTCCCTGTCCACAATAGACAAAGTCACACCAAAATCCTAAAAAGAGAAAATTTGCTTCCTATCAAAGGCCTGACATACTTTTGCCATGAATGACACAGAAAGATTCTATAATAGATTAAAGGAAGCCCTGGGAAATTAGTGTTAAATACAATCAGCCTTACATAGACATGTACCTTTAAAGTAGACTACTTGACATTTTTTCCTTAAGATGAAAATTAAATAATGACCCTCTGTAAAAAAAATATTAAAGGTCTCTCTTCACTGAAAAAATAAAATGAACAAAATAATGGGACACAAGCTCAACTTCTGTTTTGCCCACCTTGAATCCCTCTGACACACTTCCAAGTCTACCTTACAGCAGTAGGGTGATTCCATAAACTGGAGATTTATAACATATGACAAGTCAACCCAGATCCTTATGAAGCTAGAAATGAGTCAGCAACATTGTAGCTGCTTGAAATTCAGGGCATTTCAGAGTGATGGGGAGAAATCTTCAAGAATTTCACAGAGGATGTTTTACTCTGAAAAATTGCTGAGAATTCTTCAGAGGCAAAGTAGTGCCTGGGTTTTTATTTTCCATGTCTAGGTGGTAAATGAACCAAGGCTTTGTGAGCTGAGATCAGATAGCTGGCAATAAGGGCCACATCATCATCTGGATATCTAATTACTTACACACCCCCTTTCCCAAAAAGTGGTTAACCTTCAATGAATCTCTACTTCTCAATGCAGAAGCCAGTTCATGGCAGGCCTGTACTGCATTAAGCTTTGTAATGCAAGGCTCTCAATAAACTGACTCCCACATACGTCTCCACTCCAGATTTCCTACCCTTCCCCTCTACACTCATTGCAAATATCAATGAAACTGAAAGCTTTTCATTTCTTCAATGGTTCGTGCTCAAATTCTAATTATTATTGAGTTTATATTTGATAAACTCTTAATATGTAAAAATTATTATACATAATAACAAAAATAGAATCTCATCCATTGAGTATCTATTTTGTGGTGGATATAAGGATGTAAGTCTAGCACTTACTTATATTTGGCTAATTTTCACAAAAACTCTGCAAGCAAGGCTAACCTATTTTAGGGCTCAGGAACCTGCATTTTAAAAGTGTCAGTAATAGGTCCAAGGTAACATGGCTAACACATGGTAAATATGGACTTTAGCATATCTCCTCCTTCTTCCTTGACATTCAAGTTTCAGTTCATGGCAGCTGTGTGGAGAGAGGTTTTCTCTGAATTCTCTGCCCCTATGGAGGAAAATGGGGGCTTCTCTTGCCACTTGAAAAACAATTAAGGATTCTGTGATACCATTATTCTAATGTCCTCACTGACTTACTGGTTTGTCTCCCCAACTTAGATCGGGAGCAACAACCCAGGACTTTCTTCTCAGCAGCCTCATTCTCTAGCACATGGTAGGTGCTCACAAAATATTTCTCACAGGCTGGGCGCAGTGGCTCATGCCTGTAATCCCAGCACTTTGGGAGGCCGAGATGGGTGGATCATGAGGTCAGGACTTCCAGACCAGCCTGGCCAATATGGTGAAACCCCATCTGTACTAACAAATGTTTTAAAAATTAGCAGGATGTGGTGGCATGCACCTGTAGTCCCAGGTGGAGGTCGCAGTGAGCCAAGATTGTGACACTGTACTCCAGCCTGGGTGGCAAAGCGAGACTCTGTCTCAAATATATATATATATATATATATATATACACACACACACACACACACACACACACTTATATATATGTATATACATATGTGATATACATATACATATGTATATTATATATATGTATATACATATGTGATATACATATACATATGTATATTTCTCACACTTGGCCTAGTATAAATGAATGAATGATTTAAAAGATGCTGCAGCATAACTACTCAGGGACCAGGTAAAGCCAAGAGAGTAACCTTGTCAAGTCTTCCTCAGTCAGCACCCTCTGAAGCTACCTTTTACACTATAATAATTTGCTGCAAAACCTAAATGGAATAACTAGATGTGGCTAAAAGCCCAGAGCTTTTTTTTTTCAGCCCTCACCCTCACCCCCTACCCTGGGCCCAATTCACCTCCAAAGTGATCCAGAAAAACTAAAAGACAAAATTATTACCCTACAAGGAGGTTTATAAGGGAGCATGAAAGGCGCTGCTGTGAGCCCGTGTGGAGGGACGTCATGATAAAGGCCATTAGGAGGCTTTATTGAATTGTAACCTGGGAGAAGTGTGGCTGGATTCATCAGGCCGTGGTTAGGGGACCTAGGAGCAAATTTTACTGGCTGACCTTAACTAGAGAATTGATTTTTCTTTTCTCACAACTCCCATAACAAGAGCGAAAGAGAGAAAAGACTGGAGGCCAGCGGGGATGGAGAGAAGAGACAGCAGTTCTGTGGGGGTACACTGGATGGAATCTTCCCTTCCTTCTTCAAGGAGAAAGTGCTCTGTGCAGGACTGAGGCCTCGGGTAGAGAGGGCCTGACAGGTCCCTGCTGAAGATGAAACACATGCATTCCTGGGTTCTGCTGGGTTGGGAATTCCCAGACCATATCAGAGCAGATCACAGAACCGGGGTCCCAGGTGGGGACACAGTGGTTTCCTCCTTCATTTTCAAGAGTGCCAAATGAGGCATATGAACGAATTCTCTCTCTCCCTTTGTTTCAGTCTGTCTTTCTCTTTGTCTCCATCTTTGCCTCTCTCCCTTTGTTCTCTTTTTCTCTTTCTCTGTCTCTGAGTTTGACAAGGAATCAATATCACACCTAAATGCTCTGCACACTTATATTTACCAGGTAGTATATATTTTCAGCCCACTAAATGTCTTATATCCCATTGCCCTGAGAGAAATCAGTAGGGGTTGAAGGCAGCAATACCTATTTACATGAAGAAGCTCTTCCAAAATACTCCACTTATTAAATAATGAAAACTCCTCTCTGGCAATGATGTTTATCATAGAAGTTGCACAGTCATTTGTTCTTTAAAAAAGATAACCAGGATTTTAAAAAAATGTCTCCTCTAGTAATTTCGGAACTGCAACCATGATTCTTGATAATAACAGCTGTTAGTAGGTGTAATCACACTTACCTCATGGGGACTGTGAGCATCCAATGAGATAAAGTATCTCCAGTGCAGAATGCCTCAACAGAGAAATCATCATTTTATCAATGTTTGCTGCTGTTGTTAGTCATATTACTATTATTCCACTTTACAGATGAAGAAACTGAGGCTTAGAGGAGTTACAAACTTGCCCAAAGGAACACAGCTAGTAGGTGGAGCTAGAATTTCATTTTACCTGGGCCATGAAAATAATGTACTGAAGTCTCTTAACAAAATCAAAATGAGTGCAGAATCAGAGGAACAGAGAGGTTCATGACGCAACCTCCTTCTCTGCCTTAACTCACAGGAGAATGTCGATGGACACTTTTTAATAGGTTAAGTAAGGAAGGTCCAACACAATTTTGTGTGGTAAGAAGGCAGCTGCTCTCCGGGCTGTTTTCACCGAAGGCCTCCCTAACCATCCTCAGGAACAAAGCTGCTGAAGCGATGCTTACTGGGGAACTTGCTGTGACTGCTTGGAACTCAATTGCATTCTGACACTCTATTCATCTTCCAGCTTATTTCCCACCGCTGACCCTGATCTTATTAGAAAAACCTTGGAGAATATCAGTAATGGCACCTCTTCTTTTTTATTTTCTTTTGACAAGTTATTCCAGAATGTATTTAATATCTCCAAATTGTCATTGATTGAAAATAGTCATTTTAAATGAGCAGTTTCAAACTAATATTTCTCTTTTTTTCCTTCATATTTTTTCTTCCTAGTCACAAACTTGATCTTTTCAAAGGTATCTTCCTATGTGGTCAAGAAGCTATAAAATTCTCTAATGACAGAGGAAAAATTTTTAGTACAGGTTTAGCCTCCCAAATTTGAATATCTGAAATCCAAAATTCTGTAAAATCCAACATATTTTGAATGCTAACATGATGCTCAAAGGAAATGATCATTGGAGCATTTTGGATTTCAGGTTTTCAGATTAGGAATGCTCAAGCAGAAAGTATAATACAAATATGCTAAAGCCCTTCCCTCCCACCAATCCACAATTCAAAGCACTGCTAGTCCCAAACATTTTGGAAAAGGGATATTCACCGTGAAGCATAGGTCATCTCCAGGTGCTTGAGTGGTTCCCCTCTGAATCTCCTACCTAGAACAGAGCTTAGCACATAGTAGGTGCTCAGGAAATAGTTAACACATTATGGAAAGTCATTTCTAACTGAAACTTATTAAGACATTTGGAGGCTTAGATCTCAACACAGTTTTTCAGTGGGGCTTTCGTGAGCAAGGAAATGTCAAAAACATGCAGGTAGAAGAAGTGACTGCTCCTCTGAGATTTGAGAGGCAAAAATGTTTTGTCTGCTTCATAAATATGTCTTTCTTGCCAACGTTTACAAACTAGAATTTCTCTCTTTGACTCTGCATTTAGTACCTAAGGAAAGGCACTGACTTTGGAATTAAGAGCTATTAGGTAAGTTTCTTTAATTAGCTAATTGAGACCCTGGGCCCCTAAAGGACAGAGATAGGGCTGGTGAGACACTTTCAGGAAAGAATAAAAGGGTGCTTGACTAAAAGGGCAACACGATTTGTTGCTGTTTGAACAGAGAGAGTGAGAAGGAGAATGCCAAAGGTAAGGGATGGCTACCCAAGATGTAATTCACCCACTTAGACAGTCCTGGCCCCAGTTCCAAAAGAATGTTATGTATTTGCTTCAAGAAGCCACATTTGCATGATCCATGAGATAAATGTAGCAGCATTAAAACAAACAAATCAAACACACACACACACACACACACACACACACACACACACACACGGGTTTAGAGTGCAGAAAACCTAAATCTGTGTTCCAGCTCCATCACTTTTTAGCAGCAGTAGCAAGTGACTTACTGTGTGTTAGCTCAATTTCCTCATCTGTAAAGTGGGTACAGTTGCTGCTCTCATTCTGAATTGTGGTAAGGCATAATGGATGTCACAAATATTCTAATGTAGAGAGTCTGGTGTAGAAGCCTCATTCAGTACATAGTGGCTGTCATTGACAATAATTCTTTTCAAAGTAATCTTTATCTTTCTTAATAAAGCAGAAATGAAAGAGGAAACTGATAAACGAGTGGAAAGAGCAGGGACAGGAGTATTTATAAAGCATCTAATATATGCCAAGTATCTACCTACTCTTCATATACAAACACTCCGTGTGAGACAATACAATTTGTATATATGAATTTTGCCTCCTTAACTTTTCTCTTCTCACTTCACTATTTCCCTTAGGCCCAAATTCTTCAGGTTTTCAACATATGGAAACAGCGATGAGTAAAGGAGAAACAAGAGAAGAAGAAAGAAGTTCTGTATAAACCAAAAGCTCACATGCTTGAGTGCCAAACTTATCCTAAAACCCTCAGCAGCACTTTATGGAGAGGGAGAGAGTCCCACACTGCAAGTAGGAATCAAATCCTAAGAATAACCCCCATATTAAATGGAAACCCTATGTACACTGGATTTAAAATTTTCATTCTAAAACTAAAAAGAAAGTGGCCATAGGGAAGGGTGGATCAATCAAACCACAGAGTAAAACAATATTGTCTTATCATCTTGGGATATTCCAGAACAGAAGAGGTTCCATCCCTCCTGATATTTTTTCAACACCTCTTCAGAAGTATTCAAATGACTTAAGACAACTGCTTCACTTGGCATTTGGATCCGTCTATTACTACTCCAGGGCTCGGGTGCTTAGTCATTTCTTAGCTCATGTCACTGCCACTTTGTTCTCGCATTTGACACTGACTCCAATAACCTTGTAGCATCTGCCCTCTCAATTCCCCTGAAAACCCTGAGCTGCCGGCTTCGATGAACGCTCCTTTAAATGTCCTTTTTTTTTTTCCCCTCTCTCCCTTTTTTTTTTTTTTTTTTCCCTTTGACAGGGAAAAGAGCTATCAGGTTTCTGGAACATTCTTGAATAGCTAATTCCTGGAGTCCTTGTCTTTACTTCTTCTCCTCTGTACCTCACTGGCATTTGCTCCAAGATCTCCTTTTCAAACAATGTCCTGGCACTGAGCTGAGATTTCCAAATGTTAACTCCCTGGCATCCATCCTGTAGGTGCTGAAAGGATTTTTCCCTGATTTGCACACAAACCTTTTCATTTCGCTGCATATCAGGGTCACCTCGGCTTTGTGCCTTGCCTGCAAGGTGGTTTGGAGGCCATGGCTCAGAGAACAGATTAGAGGGATTTTTCTCCTCCCTTTCAGACCATCTACCCCTAGCCACTCTCACCTGGACATCTGGAAACTCAGTGCTTCCAGGCTCTTATTTATACCTCTATGGGCAGAGTCCCAGGATGGACACTGACCTACATGCCAGCCTTTCAGACTCCTTTCAGGAAGGTCTGCAAACTTCTCCAGTAGCTTGCCCATGCTGTTCTCATGCCCCTGCTCAGGTGAAAGCTTGTCTAAAGCTCCTGTGATTGAAGAACCTTTCCTTCCCAGGTGCCACTATCAATACAATTTCAGCAGAGCACCAGGGGCCAGTCCATATGTTTCCTCTGGGCGAAGGTCTGGTCTCACCTGCCTGATATCCATTAGTTTCCACATTCTCTGCCTGATTCTTAGAAACAGAATGTAAATGGAGCATATAAAAGGGTAAAACGAGGAAAAGAAAGAAACTTAGGTAAAGACGGAATCCACTCATTCACCACTCATCCAGTCATTCATTCATTCATTCAGGCATTCACGAAGGTTTTTTAGTGTTACTCTATGGAGCTGAGACAGGTGTTGGGGATTCAAAGGTGTAATTGATGCAGTCTTTGCCCTCCAGAAACTAAAGACTCTACAGAAGAAAGAGAAACTATTTCAACGGTGTATAAACAGAGCCTATTAAGAGAAGTTAATTAACCAATGCTGAGGGAAGATTAGGAGTTCAATAAAAACTTCCTAGAAGAAATAGCAACTGAGTTGAATCTTGATGGAAACAACAATTCTATGGTAGGCCTGCTTGGGTCAGACAATGACAAGTGCTAAATAAATGTGAACAAAACAGACTCTGTCTATGGCACCCTGTGACTGTGATGTAAATTCTAGATCAGAACATGAGAGGTATGGTTGAGAGAAGAGAGGAAGAACAGAGTCTAGCTGTAAAGGACAAATATGAGTTACCAATTATTGAATGTTCCTATGTTCCTGGCAGTACACTAAACATACCATATTTAATCTTTACAATGACATTATGTAGCAGGCATTGTTATTTGCATTTTAAAGGTAATACTACTAAAATTTAGATGATAACCTGCCTACTATCACATAGCTTATAAATACTGGATCTGGGCTTTGATCATGGGAACCTCTTACCCCAAAACACAGGTTCTTAACCACCCTGGAAACCACCCCCCCGCCACCATGCCTCTCTGATAGAGAAGGAAAGGTAGGGCATTCCAAGCAGAGGGAACAGCTTTTACAAAGTTTTGGAAATATAATAGCATCCATTCCACAAAACACAAACAATGAAGTTAGAGTGGCACTGTGGGGCTGAGAGTGTGATGAAAATAACTTCTGGGGGCGAGAGTGGGGATCATTCAGGGATAAACTTGTACTTGATTCTAGGGAGTTTATGTTTGGTTTCAGGGGACCACGTGATTGGTAGTCTCTAGATAAGGTAGATAAAACAGATGTTAGCATTTTAGAAGCAATGTTTTGACTGCAAAGTGGAAGATACGGTGAAATTGGTTGCAAATGGAAAAATGCAGATGACAGGTGATTGATTTGAGGGCTTTGAAAGAGGTAAAATAGGGACATGGATGAACATGGAAACCATCATTCTCAGCAAGCTGACAGAAGAGCAGAAGATCAAACACCGCATGTTCTCACTCATAGGCAGGTGTTGAACAATGAGAACACATGGACACAGGGAGGGGAGCACTACACACTGGGGTCGGTTGGGGGGAAATGGGGGGGGGGGGGTGGGGGGTGGGGAGCTGGGGAGAGATAGCAAGGGGAGAGATGCCAGATGTAGGTGATGGGGAGGAAGGCAGCAAATCACACTGCCACGTGTGTACCTGTGCAACAATTTTGCATGTTCTTCACATGTACCCCAAAACCTAAAATGCAATAAAATAAATAAATGGGGGAAAAAAAAAGAAAAGAAAGAAGTAAAATAAACAAGACTTGGGCAATCAATTAGATGTGATTGTGAAAGGCAGGGAGGGTTTGTGATGACTCCTAAGTTTTGGGTCAAAGAAGTTTGAGTTGATGACACTATCTAAAAATGGAAGTGTATAAGTAGATTTTTGGTGAATAAGATAATGGATTCAGTTTGGGATGTACTATGTTTAAACTTTAGGAGGAAACTCAAAAGGAGATGTCCAGTATTTGGTGAGTCTAAAGCTTGAGAGAATGATTTCCGTTGGGGGAAATAGATTTAGGAGTCATCTCCCATGGTCTCAGGGAAGTTAATGTTACTGTAGTCAATGACACATCTCAAGTAGAACATGCACAAAGAAAAGAAATATGATTAAAGAAAACAGCCGAGGGAATATGTACATGGAAGATTCAAGTAGAAGAACAGAAACGAATGAAGAGGAACATAAAGGAGAGGCTGGAGTGGCCAGGAAAACATGAGAGGTCGATGCACAAAATACAGTTTTTCATTTGCATAGCATGTCAGAATTGGAAACTGTCTCCCTCTTTCCTTTAGAGATGTAGCAGATGGATGCTGGAGAGGTAAAGCACATTGGCGAAGTAACTGCCGCTGGTCAACGTTAAAGCCGGAACTAGAACCCAGAGCTTTTGGCTTCAACCTAGGCCAGGGTCTTTGTGTTGTTTTCATTTCCCTTAGCCTCACTATCTAGAACAGTGTATGGGAAGCAAAATAAAATTCATCTCTTTAATGCATTACGTCTAATTTTTGTAATCATTATTTTAGAGACAGGGTCTTGCTGTGTTGCCAAGGCTGGAGTGAAGTTGCATAATTACAGTTCACTGTGAACTTGATCTCCAAGGCCCAAGGGATCCTCCTGCTTCAGCATTCCAAGTAGCTGGGAATACAGGCATATACCATCATCCTCAGCTAATTTTTGTAATTTTTTAGAGTAAGAGTCTTGCTATGTTGCTCAGTCTTTAACTCCTGGCTTCAAGTGATCATCCCACGTCAGCCTCCCACAGTGGTATTACAGGCATGAGCCACCACACCCAGCCAAATGCATTCTTTGACCCCAAATTTTATCACTAGTTTCCATTTTTTTCAAAGACATTTATCTTCTTGGCCACTAATTATGAGAAGGGAGCATGATCATTGTTTGCCAGGTCCTTTTAGATAGATTAGCCCAAGAAATGTCGTATCAACCCCACCAAGTTGGCTTTATTTTCCTATTTTCTATTGAGGCTAAGAAATGTAAAGAAATAAATGCCCTAGAGTCCCATAACCAGAGTAGACCATTATTTCATCGTCAGCTTGTCCTAAGTACTTCTCAGTCAACCTCTTGGGGATTCAGTGCTGACTCTACATGCAAACTACCCAGGAGAAACCATTTTGGGGAGCAACCCTAATAATTAGAAGAGAGGTAGGTTGATTTTAAAACTTTGTTCTCTGTATTAGGGGACTTAGACTAAGTGTAAAGTAGGGCCATAGCTTTTGGGGCAATTAGCAATATCTTTGTTTGTTTGTTTGTTTGTTTGAGACTGAATCTTGCTCTGTCTTCCAGGCTGTAGTGCAGTGGTCCGATCTTGGCTCACTGCAACCTCTGCCTCCCAGGTTCAATAGTTCTCCTGCCTCAGCCTCCCAAGTAGCTGGGACTACAGGTGTGTGTCACCACACATGGCTAATTTTTCTATTTTTAGTAAAGACAGGGTTTCACTATGTTGACTAGGCTGGTCTTGAACTCCTAACCTCAGGTGATCCACCCACTTTGGCCTCCCAAAATGCTAGGATTAGCAATATCTTTTAAGTAATGCCAGTAATTGAGAACTAGTTCCATCATCATTAATGGAGGTTGTGCTTTCTACTTTCAGAACAAGTCTATCATTGTGCAGGGGCCTCAGCTTCCTGTGTTGGAAATGAATTAATATAGTCACAAAATGACATGCTATTTTTATTCTTTACCTAGATAAGCCATATTCTAACAATTCATTTCAAAGTACTGCTGATGGAGGCTCCACCTGAAACCTGTTCTCTCAGATAAGTATCTTCATCCCATTCATCGTTTCAATGACAACCAAAAAAATCTTATGGCCCTGCAGCATTTTCGTCTGCTTTAGTTTCAGCCAGAGATAAACTGTCCCTGCTGCAAAGTAATTAATATCAGTCACCTGGAAAGCAGAAATTGGGAGACAACAGGCTCCTCTTTCTTGATAAACAGATTGCTGGGTAGGGTATGCACATGGATTTGACAATTCATTTGGCCACAGAAATAGCAGAAATGAGATGTTTTTTAGACAGATATTTGGAAGGCATGAGCGAATATCCCCAGGCTTCATCCAATGGAGCTCAGATGAGTCTTTTGTGCTAAGGTTCGAGTTTCTCTAAGTCCCTAGATCAGCAGAAATCTCTAGGCCCCCAGGGAAGTGCCCCTAAAACAATATGCAGAATCAGTACAATAATGGCCAACTCCTGTAAAGCTGGCTCTGTGCCCCAGTCCTCTGCAGCCCCATTTTTCCTGACCCAACTTCCCATGTGGCTAAAGAATCAAAAACTGGGCCTGGTTGGTATGTAATCCAGGCAATCAGAAATTAGAACCATGCTGAGCAAAAGATACTTAGAAACAAAAGCAGAAGACAACTTCCCTAGAGCTAGCCTGTGTGGGGAAATTTCCAAAAGCTAGGAAAAGACAGCCCATGTTTTGCATGGTCCAGGAGGGGCAAGCTCATCATGGCTGCGTGCGGAAGAAGAAATCATGTTTCTGTCATAGCAAAATGGTTATGTTTTAGGGTGTTCTGTGAATGAGACATGAGAGGGAAAATGCTACCACACAAGTTTTCCTTACATTCAATTCTTCAGAGAAGGCTTCAGCTTTCCTTTCCCATCTCAAAAACTAGAAATTGCCATTTTATAGGAGCTTGAGAAGAATATTCTAGGAGCAATTCAGAGCCAGGACATTTGGTGATTTGTTTAGGTAAACATGAAAATTCTATCCATTTTTATTCATCCATCCCAGCAGTCAGCCAACATCCTTACAAACTCAAAGGGCAAAATGAAGGTAAACGAATAATTTAGAATACTATATTATCAGTGCTGTGATAGATTAATGTGCAGGAGACACAGTAAAGAAGGAGTGAGTTCTACAAGTCTGGGGACAGGGAGTGAGGAGGGATGGATCAGGAAGGTTTTTACTGAGCACACACTTGAACTAAGTCGTTGAACAATGTAAGTATTTATAAGCAGGTAGATTAGCAAAAACTTGGATACTCTCAACTCCAGGAGACATCAGGAAAAGAGAGAGTTGTACTATTTCTGCTTGTCCCGTTGCCTAATTCTACATGTCAAGGACCAGTTCGGGCCACATAGATCCCTTAGAGCCTTCACTAAACTTCCTCCCTCCTTAGTAATTTTATTCTTTTCCCACAGATCTTGAGACATTTCTTAGTTATACACAAAGTACCTTGTGTACATCCACCAGACTGCAAACTGCTTGAGGGCAGGGTCTCTTGTTAATTCATTTCTGCCACATTGTTGACTAAAACAATGTCTAAGATACAGCAGGTAAGCCTTTTTCCACAAATAATTAGAAGCTTCTTGAAGGTAGGATGTTATTTATCCTTTCTATGCCTGGCACAGGACTCAAGTGGATGTTCAACAAACGTTTAATGTACGAGGAGCCCACTGAAACATCCACATGATAGTGAAACCGATGGCACACTCACTATGTGTCCTTCCTCTGAGCACCTAGTGTCACTGTTCTTCCTGCCTTTCTCTGGGCAATGAGGTCTTGGGTATCCAGATTTCTCTCACTTTTATCCTAATGCAACTAGCTCTCTTCTTAAAATGATCTAGGTGAGGATTTGCTAGAACTGCTGATGGCTACAGTTTATTATGTTTTAACTTAATTTAAAAATACATGAATTGACAAATGTCAGGTTTCCAGTATTATTTGTTAGCTATGGAGAAGATATTTTGGAGAAAAATAGCAACCCTGAACCTTTCAACTCATACTATGGATACAGCTGCCTAAACTGTAATAGGACTGAGCCTTCCTTTTGGTCATGCACCTGACTGGTCCATTAACGTCTCTGCTGTTGGTGTCAAGTAGGTTTATTGTGCATGAGTTTGTTTTTGTCAATGGTTTATGTTCCAATGTTGTATGATGCCAGACAACTTGTAGTGTAACTTCAACAACAATGGCAGCCTGTATTCTAACCCAAATTATTTTGTCATATCAAAAAGAGACGATGAAATCAACTGATAAAACATTTCACCTCTTTTTCTTAGGTTTCCTTTGGGAGGGGGAGGAATAACCTTGAAGGGAGATGAGAACTGTCATGGATCTTGTGTCACTGGTTACTCAAGATGACTCATTAAGCTGCCAAGAGCTTCACAGCCCATCCAAACTTCCCAACCAACCCCTTTTATTCCAGCCCTTGACCTGATCTATGTACAGGGTTGGAAAATTCACAGCAATAGAAAGCTATGGAAATAGAGTATCATTTACATATATGTTGGGTGATGGGGAAGACATGAAGAAGGGACTGTGGAGACAGGATTGTAGCATTCTTTGGCATCAGATTTTCCTCAAAACCATCACCTTCTCAAATTTATACACTCACTCTTTATGTACAGTGGCCTTAGGAACAGAAGGGTCGCCATCCCAAAGAGAACTATATCCTCTAAACAGACTCATGAACCAAATTCTATCCAGATTTGCCCAGAATAAAATACTACACTTCATCCCTTAAGCTGAATCTCCTTTCAACAATTCCCGTCTTACCTGGCCCACGAAATGAATCATGAAGAGATTATTTTCTGGGCAAACTGATAGAAAAATCCTGATGCAGACAGTTTCCCTTCTGATTGCACCTGACTTCCATTCATTGACTATCACATCAAGTAGTGGTTCCAGAAATTCAAAGGAGAGCTCAGCAAAAGAAGAAGAAGAAAAAAAATCCCACAAAGTTTTTCTAGGTACCAACTGCAGTTATTAGATCATAGGCCTAAATGTTCACACTGTATGCTTGATTTGCACATTCCAAACCAATTTGGTAATTTTTTTTTCATTTTTATCTGCATGCATGAAGTGATTTGGAATACCGAAAAAATTTAAAATCATATTTCATTTGCCACAGTTCAATTAACTTAAGTGCTGGAACATGCTCTCCAACTGGTAACTAGTTTAATTGGTTACTATTACAAGAAATAAATTCTATAGTCCTGGGGTTCCCCAGTGTCCTTTCTAGACAGGGCCCAGCCATGAAGAGGTATGTGGGAGTGGGAAGCTGAGGAGTGTAGCAAAAATTTCTTACTTAAAAAAGATAAAAAATCTAAGAACCCATTCTCTTAAAAAAAAATCAAAACAAAAAATCTAGGTATAAGTTTCCATTTTCTGCTGTGATTTTATGACCTTCAGTTCCCTTGGATCAACTTTATAACCACTCAATAAGCAAGAGAAGGGTGTGGATCAAGGGTTGAAGTCTTTTAAAGCTATTGCATAAAGGCACTTACCCATGAACCAAAGTGATAAATAGGAAACCAAGATGCGTGTCAGGAATGCAGTGAAGAATGATTAACTGGGACACTTTGAGCAGCTGTTATGGCAACTCCAGACACCTGGAAAGAAGGATTTCCTTCTGGTTTACACCAAGGCTCAATGGCTCTAGTTGCAGTTGCATTGAAAGGCACTACTGCCAAATTGTACAAGAACACTTATAATAGAAAAACATGTAAAGTTTCAAAATATACAAAATAGAACTGCATTTCATTTTTGGATATATGGAAATGAAGTTAAAGAGTACAAGTGTGTAGGAATAACACACACTAACAAATGGGGAGAGAATGCTACTGAGGAAGGAAGAAGAATGAAGGGATAGATATGTGATTTAAGAGCAATCATAAGCATATTGAGTAAAGTATTAACATCTCACAAATCTGGGTAGTAGATCCATGGGGCTCAATTCTCTTATTTTATGCACTTCCATGTTTATTTGAAATGATTTTTAATTAAAAGTTAGAAACATTTAAAAAAGAATCAGTCCCTGTTTTGCAGCCATTGGTAAACCAGTCACTTCTCAAAATTTTTTTCTTTCCTGAATCACAAACCCTAGGCTATTTGGATTAAGGTTCATGGAATTCTGAAGATGAAAGTTCATGACCACCTTTCTTTCTTCCCCACTTCATAATCTTAACTGACCTCATGCTGACTGAGGATGACCACTGGATTGGAGATGGGCCTCTGGTATTGCAATGTTAGAAACTGAGCCCCCTTTTCCCTACAAATGATGCCAGGTTCAGCAAGGAAACTGCCCCAAAAGGGTCATCCATAAGCTAGAACTCTGAATGTCTACCGATCAGTGTCTATAGTCCTAAGACTTGATTGTAGGTGGGTTAGCATTGCAGAGAGAAATCCAAATAAACATACTTAAGAAATCTTAAGTCCTCTATCATGAATAGCTGATATCCAAGCTAGCACTGTGTCATAACAATGAATATGATCACAGAAATGAGGAAGCATTTGGTCCAAAGGTATTCCATGTGCCTATTGCTTGTATAAGGATAGTATAAGAATCTCTAGAAAAGGGGCTCCGTTTCTCACATTGCAATATCAGAGGCCCATCTCTAATCCAGCAGCCATGCTCAGTGAGTACGAGGTCAGTTAAGATGATGAAGTGGGAAAGAAGGAAAGCTGGTAATGAACTTTCATTTTCAGAATTATATGAACCTTAGTCAAAATAACCTAGTATTTGTGGTCTCCAGGACAGACAAATTTTTCAAGAAAATGACTGCTTTACCGATGGCTGCAAAACAAGGACTGATTCTTTTTAAATTGTTTCCTATATTAGCCTTAAATTGGAAATGTTTATATTTATTTTTTATTTATGTATTTTTGAGATAGTCTTGCTCTGTTGCCCAGGCTGGACTGCAGTGGCACAGTCTTGGTTCATGGCAATCTCTATCTCCCGGGTTCAAGCCATTCTCCTGCCTCAACCTCCCAATTAGCTGGGATTATAGGCTCACACCACAATGCCCAGTTAATTTTTTTTTTATTTCTTTTAGTAGAGTTGGGGTTTCATCGTGTTGGCCAGGCTGGTCTTGAATTCCTGACCTCAAGTGATCATCCCACCTCAGCCTCCCAAAGTGCTAGGATTACAAGTGTGAGCCACTGTTCCAGCCCAGGAACATTTTAATAATGATTGAAAAACCATAAAGAGCTCTTAAATTTGATTATTTTTGTGATTTAATTTCTCATTGGTAAGAATATACCATTTTATGCCTCCAAATCCATTTTAATTTATGGAAAGGTTTCTACCTCTTTGTAAAGTTGGTTATCAGTGATTGTAAGTCAGATTGTACACCTTGTAATCACAGCACTAGGTCATTCCTGCTTATTAAGTATGAGGATCTCTGGCCGCAACACTCATAGATGTTGGTTTTATAGAAATATACTTTCCAAAAAATATATATATGTAGGTAGATGGATAGATAAACAGATGGATAAACAGATAGATAGATGATAGATAGATAGACACACAGATACATAGATTCTCACAATAAGGATTCTGGTGAGAGTTTCCTACTGAAGCTCTTAGAAAATACACATTTTAATTTTCTCTTACTACACTGCCAGCTAGATGTGGAGTTTCTAGCATGTTGAGGGAGTTCGATCAATGTAAAATGAATGAATGCAATACATGCAGTTTGACTTCAGTCAAATGGTAGCAATAAAAGTACACAAATTTTAACAATTAATTACCTCTTACAGAATTTTTTCTTTTGAACATTAATATTTTATTCTTGGAGGTATTATATATAACATGACAGTTTAGAAAATAAGTTTAAGGATCATCTGGACCTTGCCTAAATCTCGGCAGTTTTTCAGCTCCCTTAAACCTCCCTTCCCCCCTCAATAAAATGGGAAGAGCTGTATACCTACCTTATGGTCTAGTTAGGGGGATTAATGAAGAAAATTCATATAAACGGCTAAGTGACTAAAAGATAAATCTACAATCAATGTTAGCTGATGCCATCATCATCCTTGTCATTAACTTCACTGTTTTAATCACATACTGAATTCACTGGACTTTCAAATGGAGGGCAGCTTTTCATATTTGCTTTCTTACCAGCACAGGAAGATTTTTCTAATTTTAAAATGAGGTTGTTAAGGGGTCATATTGAGCAACATCATTACCTGAGGTCCAACTGCCGGGATACAGGATGACCAGGTGTGTCACTAAGCACTGATTCTAGGAAAGGGAGTCTCTAAGTTGATCAAGTTTCTAAATGGAGTTGATAAAGCTAAGTTTTTAAAACAGCAAAAACAAGCAAATAATGTCTTTAAATTATTGCAATGCCATGAAGTTATGTCTCCATGAAATATAGCAGATACAGCTTTTGAGAGGGCTTGAGTTTAAGCTTCAGAATGCTAAAAGTCAGTGACCTTTCCTTGCTGGCAATGGCTACTTTGAGATGGTAGAACCGAATCAATTAGGAGAAAATAGGGGGCCTCCTCAATGCATTGCTGAAATCTGAAGAGCTCTTTGCATTGTAGAGATTATCTTTTTATCATTCCACAAAATTAAAGCTTAAAAGTTCTATCCAAAAACCTAGCTCCGAAGAAATCCTCAAGAGTCTCCCATCAATGTAACGACCAGGCAGTACACAGGATTTTAATCAAAGGCCAGTGGCTGTCTACATGACACAGAAGCACTCCCACATATAGAACCAGTTTGTGAGGTTCATTCCCTTCTCTGCAATTCTACAGCCTAGCTGCACAATTGCCTCTTTTGTTTGTATAATCTCAAGGAATGAGTCGGCATACAAGGCAAATAAGAAAGCATGGGAAATTTTTGTCCAAACCTTGCTTCATGCCTGAAGTTCAAATGTGTTTGGTTAACCTTCTGTTTATTCCTTCTCTTTCCTTCAGGTGACCTTTTTGGTTTTAGCTTTTGCCATGGCATGCCATGGAACTCAGTGGCTCAATGGGACTCTGGCACCATGTGACAAAGAAACTCTTATGAGCTGTCTGTGAATTATTTCATTCATCAGGTGCACACATTGGCACTCCCTTTGAATGCCGCCAACCCTGCCACTGGAAATGGGAAAATGTCAACCCAACACATGGATACTTCCTACCCTTCAGATACTGAAGTCAAACAACAGATGGCGAACTCCAATTTTTGCTTCCTGTCCAATTGTTTTCCTGTTGGATAGTCTAAACTGCAATTCAGATTGTTGACCCTGGAAAAGTCAGCTCATTGAATCAGTAACAGGATGCTTTTCCCATGTATACAGATAAATGGAAAATTACACCGTGCATTGCACTTGATCATGAAATTGCCTGACATGAAAGTAACACGGCTGCATCCCATGCCTTGTGACCAGTTTACTAGCTTACACTTCTCTAGGAAGCAGAGTAATTAATCATCATTCTGTGATAGTGTGTACACACTGCTGCCAACAAATACGGAAGTGCTTACAGAGGGCAATACGTCTAAGCACTATGAAACATTAGTCATATATCTGATTAAAGGGTATGGTGATCAAGCTGAAAACCTGCTGGATGGTTAAACTAAGAGCAAGCATGGCTAATTTTCTTTTAAGAATTAAGACAGTCTTTTAAGTGCACTGAGAAGCTATGATAGGAATAAGCAAGGGACCTGGTTGGAAATGAAGCGAGAAAGCAATGATACACATGAAGACAGGACTTGATTTTCACACCACCAACGTCAATCAGAGGAAAGTACCTGTGAATTTCCTTAAACAGCTTGCCGGAGGGTATTTTGTGGTAACTATATTACTATAGTCTCTTTTTTTCGTCAATTAGTATTGTTAAAGAGAATCTTGGCTATAGAGTTCCTAACAGCAGCAAAAAATAAATTCCCTCCAATTAAGTAGTCTAATAAGCTATTTAGGATTTTACCACTTAACATTCTTTCCTTCCCATTTAATTTCGGCTTTCACTTGGATGTCATCTTGTTGAAAATCCATCACAGAAAACTATGTGAAAAAAAAAAGATAATGTTGTTAAGTGCCCCTGATGTTCAAAAACGAGCAGAAGCACAATATTTTTTCTAAATCACCCCAGGATTTTTTCTAATAATTCAGCTTCTTCCTACTAGAAATTAATATATGAAAATATATTGAGATGGTCAATATGCAAATTCAAGTATCATACTAGCTACTTGCCTTCAGTAAGTGCTATATGCATAAATTTGAAACAAAACAACATTTTAAGGTCCTTGATTATAATAATGCCTTGGTGTGCATATGTGCATGTATAATTACATGCATTTAATTTAATCATGAAAATATTATAGGATCATTTGATTTTCTCCTCTAAAAGTTCTCTTCCTCTTTTCAATTAACTGATTTCACTCTGCCCCTTTATAAGTCAGCTGATGGTAAGTAATGGGTTTTGAGCTAAACAGAATATGGTCACATTCCTCTGGAATTATGCACAGAAAAGAGTCATGTGGGAAGGTGGTGGCCTCTTGCCCTTCGCCTTCATCCTAGTCATGGAACAGTGTTAGGCTTTTCAGTAGAACCTGGTCCTCAAAATACTCACGTTTCATAATCATTTCTTCCTACAAGTTTCCAGTGTCGCCAGTGCTAAGAATTTGCCTGAGGGCAGTCACCTGATTAGAATAGAAGAGAGCTGGAAAGCAGCCCATGTGACCCCACATTCCACATGCTTGACTAGAGTGGAGATTTTGGGACTCTGCATAGTCACTGGAATCACATGGACTATAATGAGGGAAACATGGGGGTGGAGGACATTTAACATTCTCCATGCACAAGGAGAAGAGATAACACCCCAGTAAGTGGAAAACAAAAATGGGCCATTTTGGATGGAACGGAGGAAGCATAACATGAAGGTTATTTCATACTATCTTTCCCCTACCAAGAATATCTTATTTTCCCTCTCACAGAAAATCTATGTTTCTTTTCCCCAACATGCTAACAGAGACCAGTGAAAAGAAATAGGCTGCTTTGTGTCCATCAATAGAATCTATATACCGTCTTTTCCCCCAGGGATTAATTCAGCTTTTGATTAAATCTTTCTGAGATTTAAATCATGATGTTACAAACCTCCAAGGAACTCCTCTATGAGTTGTGACCTTCTTTATTACTCTCTGTTGTTTGATAAAGTACAAAGATTGATTTACAATGGAGTGTAGGATGTTTGAAAACAAGAAATAGCAATGAAAATTGCAAGATATAAGATTAATATAAATATTGCAAATGCAAAGTTTTAGTTAATATATTCTATAATTAATACTGAGTTACAACTGTGTAACTAGTAACACTACTGTCGAGCCAGTATAACAACATTATTAGGGCTGTAAATTATATCCAGTGATTAGCTAAATAACCCTACAAAGAAGAGAAAACCAGCAATGCTAAAAAGTAATTTCAACTCAATATCATATTGTTTATAGTTTAGACAGATTTGGTTTGGAGGACTTTTGAATTGAGACAATCTTCTCTTAAAAAAAGCTGTACCAAATGTTAACTTATGTTTGTCAGCCTAATCTTGGTTTTAATAATTATTTTGCCATTAGTATTAATAAGAGTGGAAGTGATTCAATGTTTTGAGGACAATATGAAATAAACCCTTAATCTCAATCAGGATATTCCAGTACCAAACTAGCAGCTACTAATGCTGCTTCTGAAAACCCTTCATTTTCTCTCTGCCCTCAAAAGATTTGTTAGGGTAAAAAAGTTAACCATTTAGGGATAAGTTCTAATGTCCTTGCTGGTTCCAACTAGAAGATTAAAAACGTCTTATGCAACTTAAGCATCAATAGAAAAGTTAGAAACTGAGACTTATCCATTGAAACTCAGGGGTGCTTCGTATCCGATTTCAGATAAATGCAACATTTGGGTGATAAAGATAAGTTTTTATTTTCATTCTGAAAAAATAATTGATGAATTTTATGCTAGTATAAACAATCCATGGGTGGCGTTTCTTATGTCATTTAGTAGATTTCAATACACTTCTTATAGCTCTTATCACATTTCCAGTATTTACAAACACTTTCTTCTCTCTAGGAGATGGAAATGCTGGGATATATTTAGCCACCTTTCCCCACTGTTGTTTGTGTTGAGTCTTATGATGCAAATGGTTGGGAATGAGAACAATCATCTGAAATTGGGCAAGGGCATTCTCTGTCATTAGGACCACCGTCATCTACCAGGCACAATGGACATCCTGACAGCACAATGTGTCTTCAGCTATCAGCTCATCCCATATTTAACTAATCTGATGACTTCCATACGATGGGGAACTGCATCCTGTTACAAGTCTTCAAAAAATATTCAGTCCATCTACAACAAAATTGCTTTCTATGCTGAATATTCAGTGTGTTTTTCCCTAGGGGAAAGAGCTTTTACTTAAAAATACACACTTCTCAGGGTTAAGTACAAAAATAGAGCTAATCCATTTGATAAAATCCCATGTCACTTTTCACCTCTGAATGTTCGTTATAGAAATCACCACGTCTGCCTTTGCCGTTTAAAAAAAGACAAGATACAGAAGGTGCACATTACCTTAGAGTTTAAATGCATCCATGAATATGGAAAAGCAGGGAGAAAGGGAGAGAAAGCCAGAGAAGAAATAGAATAATAATAAGCGAGTAATGGGTACTGATCTGAGAAACATGCCAGGAGTTTGGTTACGATAAATAAGAAAAGCAGAAGTAGATTTGAAACATTCGTTTCCCTTTATTAGCTCAGTGAGGCTGATGTGTACTGCACATTTTTTAAAAAAAAAAATCACAGGAATTTTCATACAATGAATAAAACCACAACAATACATGTAGAATTGGCAGGTGGAAAAAAGGCCCGGCAAGGGCTCAACTAATCGCTCACTTTCCCTCTTCAGCATAGTTCAACCAACAGTATTACACTTTCACCTACAAATCTTAAAGTAGCTCCATCAAATCAGCAGTTCACATTATTGAAAATGTCTGTCACATAGGTACAAATTTAGAATCATCACATTATAGTACATGGCTATTCTAGGTCATCTATAGATCAGGTCTTAGACTACAGTGATTGAAGTTCTCATTACAGCCATCAAGAAAGGACACATAATCATTACCTACTGGAAGCTCACATCTAAAGGCATGAAAAGATTTCCTTTTTTCAACTGACCCAAACATCATACCCCAATAGTGCAAAGTTCCCTCTCTGCTGCTTTGAATGTTGACAGCCCAAAACCGTTGTTCTCGGAGTCATTTAGCAAAAATTGATTTTGTTGCACTGGAAGAATTATTCTGCTACATCTCTTTAAAAAAAGAAAAAAAACCCACATTACTAAAGCACCAGTTCGGTTACCAAAATTGTAGATGTGGTACTTACCACAGCATGAAGGCAATGGCCCGCGGTCATCTAAAAATCCTACAGATCTGTGCTGCAATTTGCCTCCAGTGATGATGGGGTACACGTGTTCATTTGAAATATTCTCTCCCCAAAAAATAAAAATAAAAACGAGAGGAGCACAGCTTACATTTTGATGGGCTACCCACAGTGTCTGCAGAAGATACAAAAGCTCCACTAATTTCAGATGCAATTTGAAGTCCATTGAGGAAAACTAACTTCATGGTAACAATATTTGTCAGGCCAGAGGGGGGATAAATTAATCCTCAATATGATATCTGTAGTGTTGTCTTTTGATAAGAAAAGAAACCAAGTATTCCACTCATGTCAACAACCCAGGGCAAAAAGGAGAATGTATTTAAAATTGGATCACAAAAATTTAAAGGCAAAATAGAGAACACATCTGGTCCTTGAACACATAATAGGATTTACTAAATATCGATTTCTTAAAAATAATTTATTGCTCTTAATAGTCTTTTTATTATTATTCTACAACAGAAGATACTCAAAATTCAGAAAGAAAGACTGTAAACTTTAGTTTGGCGTTCACACAGAGTTAAAATACCTGCATTTAACCTACAGAACAACAAGAATTAGGCGGATTAAAGATGTGTTACTGTTGTAACGCAGAACCTGTGAACAAGTTTTTATTTCATAGTATTTTTATTGCTTTCTATCTACTTAGAAATAAGAAGCCAAAAAATCAAGCAAGCATCCGACAGGACAAACAGTGGATTCACTCAGAACACAATATGCTGGTGATAAATGAATGCAGCTATCAAAATTAGCTGCATTGGCCTGGGGGTGAAATCCATCTTATAAGATCGTGTTGGGTGAGAAAAAGGAAAAGAACAATTAAGTAGTAGGTGTATCATGTCTTCCAGAAAAGTCATGTCAGCCAAACAGTAATCGAATCTCAATTTAGAAACTTGAATACACACTCCAAACGTCACTGAATTCCATTCCAGGGACTCCACACTCAGATGAAATCCTGATGCTCAAATGGAGGTTTTTCTGAAGTTTTTATTGAATTTAGCAGAAGCAATGTCATCAAGAACAACATCATGGTCACGTCAGAGGCCATGCTAGTGCAAGTAGAAACACTGCTTCTGCAAAAGCTGAATTTCCCAAATAAAGCACTTACACTCCAACCTGACAATTGTCATGCATCCTAGGTAGAAAATTTCCACTGGCTTTACTATTTTCATCATCTCATAATTTATAATAAATAGGCTATCTGCAACTGATAAATATGTCTCTTTAGTAAACAAAGGAATGAAATATCAGTATTTATACAGGATGCATAACTGTAAAAAATACAGATAAATACCATCATCATACTCTGCCAAGGGAAAGAAATACTGGCTTCAAAGATAGGCTTCAGACACACATTAATTATTGTAAAAATCATACTATAATTATTACCTCAGCATTTTGTATCAAATTAAAATCACAAAAATTAAAACAAAACAGCATTTTAAAAAGATTTTTGACTTCTAGTTTCAAAACTACTGTTGATAGAGAAAATAAAAACATTTCTTAATGGTTACCCATTGAGAGACTTTACATAAAATCATGATATCTTCTAGAAAAATTTTAGATGAGAAAATTTCATTCCCCTAACAAATCCAGTGTATAAAACTTCAAAGAAAAACAAGCGACAAGAAAATGTGGAAAAATATCGCAGAAGTGGTTAATACCTTTAGGGGACTGGGATATTTTTTGACAAGATGCTTAGATCGAAGCTCACCTAAGGGATGGATGTGCGGAAAGCATCGTTTTGCTCTTGTTGTACTCAACAGACACACACACTGTCTTTTTGTTTTTACAATCAAATATATATAAGCAGTAAGTTCAGCTTCTAAATATGTTAGTGTACAATAATTGCTTCACCTCATAATTACATTTGAATAGTCTTGATTAAGAAAAATTTAGCAGTTTTGAAAAGAAGGCTGCATTTACAGTGCATAGCTGTAACAAAAAAAGAACATTGTTGTATAGTATATACATAAAATAAAAATACTCCATTTAACATTTGTAAATACTTAACTACATCAGAGAATGTAGCAATTACACTATCTGAACACATCTCAGAGAGTTCTACCTAACTCTCATTAGTAATGTAACCCGGTGTCCGCTCCTCAGAAAGAACCACTGAACAAGCTGCACGCTTGACCATTGACAAGGCTTTTGAAATTTGCAGTGGAAGATCAACATTTTGGACATTTACATGGGTGTCAGGATAAAGGACGAACTACAGAAACTTCAAAATGTTAGGAAACTTTAGCATTCTGGTGCCCGCAGTATCCTCTCCCACCCAGATTCCATGGCAAAAGGAAAAAGAAAAAAAAAAGAGAGAGAGAGAGACAGGATATTAGTTCTATGGAACCTGTGGTTTCTTCAGGATTGTCATATAATCATTACGTTATGAGAGGAAGCTTGCTTCAAGTTGATTCTGCACTTTCTTTAAAAAAACAGAGTACAAAGGCTGATGCCCAGACATCAGCGGCTGTCATTTTAGGGCGGTTTGTGGTTGGTCTGGTTGGTTGGTTGGTTGATTAGTTTTCTTTCCTTTTTAATTTATATATATTTATACATTTTTTTCCTTTAGAATAGAATATGAACATTTTGAAGTTCTAGGTTTTAAGTGTGTCTTCATGGAACTGCTGCCATTTGAAATGGTTTGCCCTTGCACATTCTGGTCAGGTGCCCCCAGTCCTCACATGTACCCACACACACTTCCCCTAAACCAAGTGCACACACCACACACATACATACACACACACACGTACATGTGCACACGCACACTCCATTACCAAGAGACTCCAGGAAAAGCAAAGCTGACACCCATGAATAAACATGTGCTTACTGGATATCATTCTGTCTCTTGCCTCTTCAGCAGCTGTGTTCATGTAAACCATTGTCGTTGTTGTTGTTGTTGTTGTTCTTGTTCTTGTTGTATTGTTGTTGTTTTGTTTTGTTTTTGTACAGAGAGTGTAAAGTAGGAGAAATTCCTATGTATGACTTGCAATAGTCTGTTAGGGAAGGACGCGCTGTCCCATGAGGTATTCACCATCCCTGTGTCATCCTCAGCTAGGGAACATGTTACCTGCGCAAGCTTCTCTGAGCTTCCTTCAGTAAACTATCAAAATCCAGAGAGTCATACTTGCTCTTGGTGGAAGCAGGGTCAAAGTCATCTGAGTTTGAATCTGAAAGAAATGCAAGCCAGTTTAGACACACACTTTGCTTATGGCCTTTAACTCAATCATTCCAATTCAAGATGACCAGATTTGATAACAACTTATCCAATCAATATACTTTAAAAAACAATGTCCAGATTTTACTGGATATGAATGGGTATATAGGAAGAGGATGGGGAGTACTGAGCTTTCAAAAATACTCACCTGTTGACTTATTTTAGGCTTAAACACTCCTGGGAGTTTGGCAGAGCAAATGTTAATACATCTCTGGCAGATAACCACCCTCCCCTTCCCAACATCATGTCAGATGACTTGCCCATGGTTCCTCAATAACTTAGATGTAGACGTGAGAGTATAAGCTGGAACTAATTTC
The DNA here is from genome assembly GCF_001604975.1 of Cebus imitator. NCBI lineage: Eukaryota > Metazoa > Chordata > Mammalia > Primates > Cebidae > Cebus > Cebus imitator. The sequence continues at coordinate 368,812 of NW_016107737.1, read as the reverse complement.
CTATTCAATGGGATTCATTTAATTGAGCATAAAAGCCAGTTGAGTATCAGAGAAAGAGTCATGAGAACTTCCCCTAAACTACAACCTGCTGCTTCTCTTTGAGGCAGGAGGGGTCATATGATGTGGTCCTCTACTTCTGTACCTCTGGGCATCCCAGAAATATTGGTGCAAATTCTCCTCAGGCTGGAAGGTCAAGAGAAATGCTTCACATCCCAGGAGAGTAAATTTGGAGAGAGGAAATAAAGTGCAGGTATAAATAAAGCCACGCCCTTCTTGGACTCTTAAGCTAGTCCAAGTCAGCTTTTGGACAAAGTTTCACATGCTACATCAAATAGACCTTAACAAAACAGATATGTTTTAGGAATATTGAATGCAAAGTAAAATTATGTTAAATATTCCTACTTTGTCTTCACTGAATTCTACGAAAGAGTCAGATATTTCACTGCTCTTGGAAATAAGAAAGGGTGGCTTAGAACCATAATAAAAAGCCTCTTGTAAATATATTAATTCTTTTTGAAAACATTTATTTGAAGAAAAACAAAACCATTCTGGAAAACTAGCAATTCTACCAAGTATAAGCACTCCCATGCTTTTCCCAGAGTAAGTTACAAAACAGAAATGGTCAAAGTAATAGAAGGGTGTAATACTAGATACTACAGAGGCATAATCGTTGATCTAAAAAGTTGTTTTGCTGACAAGATTGCAATACCCCAGGCTCCCTAGCCTGATCATCCCCTTTCCCAAGCTTCAATCTACCTTTGCATGCTTAGATTTAAAGACAAGAAAATGTCTTTACTTATGTTTTCCTTTCATTCTCATCATCTTTTGTCTTTACTGACTTTTTTCCAGGAAGTTTTTTAAGGTAAGAGCAACAAGAACAATTACAATCTTAATCATAAAAAAAAAAAAGGACAAAACTGGCCAATCTTTCCTCAATAACATCTTAAATAGTCAATTCTTAAATTACACTGCCTTCAACGCTTCTCTTCATAGGCTAATGAATGGTTTTCTTGTATTGCTAAGGCCTCACAAACAACTGCTGTTCAAATCAAAATCTTTTTTGTAGAGATGAAAAAAAAATGTCTAGCTCATTGCTAGAGATTAGTCTGAAATCAGAATTCCACTCACATTGTAGATCAAGAGGAAAGATTCCTCTAATGATGGAGTCTGTGATAAAAGTCAGCCTGGAACCATCAAGAAAATATATACATATTTTTCCTTGAGGAACACTTTGAGAATACTTTAAATTTCCTAACTTTGCAATATTCAGTGTTTCTGTATTTTGATTAGCAAATATTTAAAAAATTGTGAAATAGTAGTTCTCAAGAGTTTCTTCACTGTGAACTATAGTATTCACATATGTACCCATTTATATAGGCACATTGTTACTCAGAAAACAACCAAAAAATATTTGGTTGCACGAGATGGAATGTGGTTATATTTAATTTCTGAGGCAATAACATCTATTCTGCCACTTTCTCTTCTGCTAATGAAAGGATATTGGAATACGGTAAGGTAGAATAAAAATGTTATAGGAATAACTCAAAAAGCCACTCTAATTTTTCAAAATAAATTGTTATGAATAATAATACTGTATTAGTTGAAACAAATAACATCACACTTATAGTCCCAGCACCTGGAAAACTGTTGGCACAAAAGAGGTACTCAAATTAATATTTGTTAAAGGAATATACTAATCTTAAGCACCAAAATATTATTAAAAACATGGTTGAAAATATTTATATTGGGATGTGGGAATGATTTATCAATGAATGGAAAAGGAATACATAAAGTTATATATATAATCAAGAATATTTTATAATACAATAAATTCATTTGAGTTAATAAATAATTTATAATGTATGTGTCATTTCTTTTTTTATATGTGTAAGTTATATAACATCATTAATTTCTAATCAAAACTATTACATTCATAATACTGACCCATTATTCTGTTTGGATACTGTAGTCCTACTTTAATTTCTCTTCGTTTTTCCCCTCTGACATTTTTTTTCATAGAGGTCTTTAGAAAGGTCCATTTGCTTATAAGACAGTAAATAGAAAGACACACAGACTACAGATCAAAGAACTTAAATCTTGGCTTCAGTGTTTTAACCTTGATTAAGTCATTTTAATCTCTCACTCTCATTTATAAAACTGGGTCATAAATAGTAGCTGAAATTGCTATGTTTTGCTCTAACAATATTGTAGTCACCATTATCTAGTTTCAATAGTAAAGAAATAGAATGCATATAAGCTGACTTAATTTGGGAAAGCAAGTAAACAGGAAAAAAATTGGTTAAATCTAACTAAAATGATAGGTTACTTTCCTGCCTTGGCAAAATTAATCTGTGTCACATCATTTTTACTTTACTGTTGTGACATACGTGTAAGCTCCCAGTCAGGACAGCTCCCATGCCCTGAAGCATGCATGAACACTAAATATGGTGAGCATAAGAATATTTAAATTCTTTAGGGAACAAAGACAAGACACATGAGAACTTTTCTGAGTTTCAAAGCTGATTCCTAGAGTTGATTTTTCCATTTTAAAACGACTTTACACTTCTAACTTCTCATCCCCATCATTTTAAATTATAATCCTAGCCACTATTTATTAAGCACCTATGTTATGCCAGACACCATGCTAATAGCATCACAACCATTTATTTAATCTTCAAAATAACAGTATATAGTATTTCACAAATAAAGAAGCAGAACTGAAGGTGTTGAATTGTTTGCCCAATGGCAGTGTTAAGCCAGATTTCAATCTCAGGTCTGCATGATTCCAAAGCCTGGCCTCTTTGGACTATATAGTGCTGGAGCCCAGAAAAAAGAAAACTACCTTTGTGCCACTGTAGAGCTTGAGGGAATTGGAAAAATCCATGCTACTACAATGCACATCAAACATACTTTTCAGAAAACACAGAGCGAGCTTAGCAATGGCAAAGTTTCTATTGCTGCTGGCTAGGCAGGGAGATAACGAGAGAGGAAGCATTCTTCTTAGAAATATTTCATGGAGACTCCAGTCAATTTGGAAATACCATCCAATCCTCCCTCTACCAGTGATGAATCGTGATCTAAAGGCCCCTCTAGGTAGCTTGTTTTAAACTCTAGATGTTTTGAGAGACTAGAAACATTCTGGCCTTCATCACCGAGGAAAATAAGTCAAATCAGCTCAAGACTTCAATCTGTCTTGACTGTTTTTATCAGCTAACATTTGAACAAATGACTTGCTACGTTCTATATTTTCATCCCTAGCCCTCTATCTTTCTAACAGTCAGCTGCCTCTCCCCTACTTCCCACTATCTATCTAGCTTGTGGAATGAATTATAGCATATTCCCTCTGAACAATGCACATCACCTGTATCAATTACTCTAGGAAGACATTCTTCGTTGGACAGAAGAAAAAAATCCCTGTATTTGGTATTCAATATTTATTTCTTTATACCAACCCAGAGAAGTGCAAATAGACATCTAATAATGCTGAGGACTAGATTTATGTATTAATTTTATGATTAATATTACAAATGAATTTGAAATAATTATGTCATATGTACAAGGCATTTGCCACTTTCCTTCCTCAAAGAATTTAAAGGCTTACAATGCACATATGAGATAGGGAATGACATGCAAAGCAACAAAATTAAAATTGGAAATGAAATTAAGATGTCCATTATCACATTATTTATACTATTGAAAAATTAAAAATTAGATAAATGTTTATCTATAATGTAATGACTAAATATAATGGTACTATTCACTCAGCAAAATATGGTGCAACCATTAAAGCATGTTAATAAATTATTTTTAATCTTGTAAATCACAGCAGGACATGAATTTATATATAAATTGAGAAAAGCAGAATTTGGAAGTTCATATATATAAATATATATATTTATATATAACTTCAATGGTAAGAAATTAGACATTCTGAGACAAAATACTGGAAGGCAAATCACTTCGTTGGTAATAGTGGTCATTCGTGGGTGACAGGTAGATATGTGATTTTATTTTATTTTTTAATTTTCCACATTTTACCCTTTGAGTCTATCATCTTTCATAACAGGAAAAATAAATACTTTGTATGCTTCAGTTTCCTTGTCTGTAAAATGGGGATGATAATAATAATATACAGCTCCTAGGAGAGGTCTAGCAATTAAATGGAAAATGCTTACAACGCTCCTGGCACAGTGTCTGGCATATGGAAGCACTCAAAATAACAGGTGTTTTTTTTTCTTTTGTTTTAAAGAAAACATAGTGTGATTTAGTATATGAAATTTAATTTTCTTCTGTCTAGCTGTAGTACATAGAAAATGATATTTCTAAGTAGTCCGTGAAATAATAAGAAAAAAATATGGGACTTTTGCATATTCTGTTCCATAAAACAATGATGGCAATGCTATGGTTTGTGAAAGGATTCAGGGTAAGCCTAGAAAGCAAAAACAGGTTACAAACACACACACACACACACACACACACACACACACACAAACACAAATCATAAACACATGTAGACACAATGCCCACACACATACACACATGATATCTGCACACATCTGCACAACGTATGCACACACAAAGCACAATACCACACACATACATGTTTAATATTCATACAAAACACACACAGACATACAGTATCCACACAGATACACACAATGCATGCATTCAAAAAATATAATGCTGCACGTACACACAACACACAGAAATCATGAACACAGATAGAAATACACAATATTCACATATGTACCTACCACAATTTTCAGCACCTGAGTAGATGGTACAAAGAATTTACACCTGTGCTTTCTTACCAAAACCTAGGCCCCTTTCTCCTGAAACTGTCTCATATATTTTTCTTAAAAATCAGTATTCAAACATTCCCTTTAGTAAAATTAAGTGATGGCTCAACCCAAGGTGCCTACGGATTATGTTTGCTCCCATCTTGAGCTCTACATTATGGATTCCTCATTGTATGTACAATAAAATCCATACCTAGGTCTGCATAGTTAGACTTGAAAAATTGCTTGCGTCCACAAAAGTACAGCTCGAAGTCAGTTTCGTTCGACCTGCGCAAAGTGTATCCATTTTCAAGAGCAGCAAAAGCATCACAGGTATAACGGTAGGTAATGAAACCATAGCTGTCTCTGCAATGGACAAAAGAAGAGTTCAAAGCTGGTTAAGAAGTGTTAGCATATGGGACTGTAACCCTTTCCACTTTGTGAGACTTCTCCGGTGCCAACGTCTGAGCCACTGCATCCATTTATCAGTGTGATTGTCCTGTCAAGCAGCTAAATACTTATTTCTGGGACAGGAAATCTCAACTAGAAAGATTAATAAATAGGGATGAAAGAAAATAAATAAGGTTCTGAACTCAACATGTCATCTGTCAAAGCACTTACATTGGCAACTCCCATCCCAGTAATCTTATGGCCATAATTTTTTACATACGTCAGCTTCTAAACAAGAAATAATCTTGAAGATTCTCACCCATCATCCCGTAGATTTACTGTGCACTCCTCAATTTCACCAAAAACTTCAAAACGGTCCCTCAGTTCTGTCCGTGTTGTGTCAGGTCTGATTTTACCGACATAAATCACACGGCGTTCTTCCTATGGGGGGAAAGGAAACGGTTTTGCTAGTTCTGAAGATGAGAAAGAACCTAGCCCTCTAGAAGGATTCATAAGTGTACAATCATGCATAATAAACCCCACTGAGTATGGCAATTAGAGCAAAACATACACTACAACTGAAGGAACGGCTACATTTGAACTGTGTTAATTCCCATTTCAATATCAACCTCTTCTCGCTCATATGCATTCTTCTCTTCACCTCTACTCTCTTCTACCTTTCCTATCTGTCTCTGTTCTACTCTCAGATAAACTGGACATATTAGAAAAGAAATCTGTATAAGGCACTTTTTAAAAATTATGGAACAATACCTATTAAATATTTGAACATTTGTGACTTGATTATTAATCAAAATTGTTATGAAACTGACCTTGTTTACCAAACTATTACATTTCTCATTAACTCAAATTTATAATAATGAAATGAATAAATTCTGACATCCTCAAAAAGAGTGGCTCTTAAACTCTACTATAAATAAAAATTACTTGGGGTGCTGGTTAAAGATGTAAATTGTTGGGTTTTATCTCAGCTGTACTAAAAGAAATGTAAGATAAGGTTCTACAACCTTCATTTTTAACAAGCACATCCCAGCGATTTTGATGGAGGTGGTCCAAAGACCATAATTTAAGAAACACAGTCTTAAATGTAGGCCATTTTAAGCCATGAGTCTCCAAAGAATAAGAGCTAAATAAAAGAGGCTATAAATTTCACTTTGCCAATAAATCTAGTCTTATTTTAGGAACAGACTAGAGGGGTGTGGCCTAATTTTCACAAGTGGAGTCAATATCATCATAATCTGAAAGTCATCAGCAATTTATAACCTACAAAATATAGGAATAATATTTTACAGCCTGAGGATAAATTCTTTTTTTAAAGAACAGCAATGCATTCTTAGTGTAAGAGGCAATCCTTTAACTCTCGTTCCATGAAGACAAGGCCAAAGTTATGGTGTCTCTCAAAGTTTTAAGAACATAAAGAGTTAATACAAAGAACGTGCTCACCAACTGGTTTGTATATATACTAAGGACAAACAAGGATAAAACGATTTTAAGGTTTCAGAGATTTAAGTTAGGTTGAAGCAAAGACTAGAAACAGAGGACTGAGGTACAGACTTAGCTTGCCCAAGAGTTTTCTTTGGATGTACTGAGAGTCCCTGGTCTTGGATGATGAAAAGAGTAATTCAAGCTGAAAACAAAAAGATGCTCTATCTTATTTACTGAATGGTTTTCCTTTTCATATGTCTGGTATTTGGCAAAGAATCTGGAAAGGAGTAGGCATCCAACAAGCATTTGTGAAATGTAACTACACCATTCACAGACCCTATATCTTCCTAGATGATAAGATTACTAATGTGTGGGCTTATTCTACCATATGTAACATTCCTGCCTCTATATTTTATTAGGAAAGTAAGTTCATCTGAGCCTTAGGTGCAAATAATCAACTATCTACTTGACATCTCAGGTTGGTTGTGCCTGAGGAAACTCAAACTACACCCACCTTACCAAAGCCCAACCCTCCAGCCTTTCCCTCTCCCCATTTGGTTCTTTCCCAATGTTCTTGTAACAGTAAAATGAACACCATCTAGCCAGTTATTTAGGACAGAAACTTAAGTACCTCCCTTTACTCCTTTCTCTTGGCTGTCTTCACATATCTAATCCTTCATCAAGTCCTATTGATTTGTATCTCCTAAATCTCTCTCTAGTCTATTTGCTTTATTCCATTTGTCCTAAGCCAAACCTCCAGCTTCTCTTTCTGGACTAGTATAACAAACAATCTCTTAACTTGAAACTGTGGATATGTTTATTCTCCTCCAATCTATTCTGCCATTGTTGTTAGAATAGTCTTTGCTAAGAAAACAGGAATCCAATGATGTCCATTAACTTCTTCTTTTTTTTTTTTTTTTTTTTTT
>NW_016107737.1:246309-361179 GCF_001604975.1 Cebus imitator | reverse complement strand
GGCACGCGCCACCATGCCCAGCTAATTTTTTGTGTTTTTAGTAGAGACAAGGTTTCACCATGTTGACCAGGATGGTCTCAATCTCTTGACCTCGTGATCCACCAGCCTTGGCCTCCCAAAGTGCTGGGATTACAGGCATGAGCCACCGTGCCCAGCCGACTTCTAAAACATTCCAATGGCATCTCATAACTTTTAATGAAAGACCTAAATCATTAACAAGACCTACAAGGCCCTGTATGGTCTGGACCTATTGTAACCATGGGCTTTATCTCCCATATCACATTCTTTCTGTGACTTTCTATTCCAGCCATGTTGAGCTTCTACTAGTCTAGTATATACTGTATACCTTCCTTCCCAAGGTCTTTGCACATGCTGTTTTCCTGCTACTGGAACACCCTATTCACACTGCACCACTCCCAATGCTCTCACACACACACACTGTCTACAATAACCTTGAGCTCAGCAATCACCATTTTTTTCTGAGACTTGCAATGAGGTCAGAATTCCTACTAGCTGCTCTTATGAAAAACTCTCCTTTCCAATTGCAATTAATAGTTTACCCACTACTTAACATCCACCTCCCCAGGATAATAAAAGCTACATGACAGTAGAGACCATATCTGTTCTATTCACTACTGTGTTTATTTTAAATAAAGCACTGAAACATAACAGACTATCAATAAATATGTTGAAAAATCAATTAATTACTAATCAATTATTCATCTTGAACATTTACCCCATTCCCTTCATTACATCAAAGATGCCTAAGTGTGGTCCTTATTCTCTGAGACTCTCTAGCACAAAAGAGAAGGAAAATTAGGTTTGGTATTTTATCACAGGGAAAAAACCTTGCTCATATAGCTCAGTTGAGTGAAGAAACAAAGATTTCCATAATTTGATTTTACAGATTTAAGTATAAGAAGTAGCTACATGTTTTCGACTACATGTTTGCAGGGATCTTGCTCATACAAATCACTTGTGAAAATCAAAGGTAGGGGATAACAAACAGTTGGTAAAACATAACTCTTCTGACAATAGCCATTGAGCCTAAATAACTGACCCAATGAAGTGGAGTAAACAGAGCAGGTTGCCTGATGCCCTTCCATGTAGATTGTATGTCTCAATTGAAGGCTGTGATTGTGCTGCTTCAGAGCACTGAGCACATCCTGGCAGTCAGGAAGTAGAAATGGATAGACAGGCACATCCCAGACCATCTTTGCACACTTGAGCAAGGGAATCATAACACCACATTCCATTCTATTTACGCAGCCAGCTCTAGTCAAACAGCCAAATGTGATGGGACTGTTATCTAAACTTAAACTTCCTGGCGCCAGCTTTCCTGGGTGTTAAGGAATTTTTTTTTTTTTAAATGAGCCTTTTAGGAAAGTTACTACTATATAGAGAGAAAGGAGGGGGAAATGCAGAAGTGAGAGAAAGATATTGAGCCATTGCAAATAAATTGCTCAACTACCATTATGGGAATACACACAGCCTATGTATTCAAGGAAATTTGAAGTTAAAGTGAAAATCGACCATATGTATGCCCATATGCAGACATATTGGGACAGTCTCTGAATTGCAGCTTTATACAAAGTTGTATGCAAAAATGATCCCATACAAAATATAAACCAGAGGACCTTTTATAATGGATACTGATACATTCTACAGTAAAAAGAAGATATAACCTAGAGGGGAGAAACAGGAAGCCAAAGGGCTGCTCCACAATTGCTTGAATTACCTGTTTGTCTACCATCTCTTTTTATGAACCACAGGAATGGGACCATGCCTCCTACCTTACAAAGATCAGAGATTGAATACATGTTGAAATTCTTATTTGAGAAAATTACTGATGTGCTTGATTTTCCTACTGCTAAAAATGAAAATAAAAGGCATCCTAACGCCTAGAAAGCAAAGACAAAAATCTTTCCAAGATTGGCCAAAATGTCAAGCAAAGAACTGATTCTTTTAAACATGTTGCAGTTGTACTAGACAGACGAATAGATTTCATATCTTTAAAAAAACCTTAACATTTGCAGCCAATTTTTCAAGACATTAATTTCTAAACAGGAGATGAAAGGGAAAGAAATCAAAATGCTTAATAACATTTTCAACTTCTTAAAGGCTTGGAGGAACTCTAAACCTTTGGAAACAGCTCCTTGAAAAATGATTTTCAGGCCAGTTTTCACTATTGAGTAGGGTGGAACATTTATCAAATAACTTTTAGCTTCAGTTTTCACAAAACCCAGTATGCTGATGGGGTGGATAATAAAATTGAAGACTTATGTTGCATTAACAGCTACAGTAAATCCTCATTCTACTAAAACGCAGGGGATAAATAAAGAAACAAAAAACTAACTGAATTAACTGACTTCACATTACTAAAACCTTTATCAAAAAGAGTCTAGAGCTTCCCACTTAGCTGGGGGAAAATATACAATGGTTGTTTCTCATCAAATAAACTACTCCTGATAAAAGGGGTTTGACTAAGAAAAGGCAGAAGGTAATAGAGAGAGAAACATTTGTTGAATTCTTACCTCTACATTTGATGCTTTTTAATGGGTTATCTCTCTAAAATGTCCTGTTATGCTAGGTAACAAGGAAGAGCCTGATATGTAGATTTCAGTTCTCTCCACGTTTCCGAGTCAGAATAATGTAAAAATCTTTCCTTCTATGCTAAGGAAACTATATATCAACTTTGGAAATGAAAGACTGGAGTTCATTCCTAGATTAGCTGTAACCTGACTGCCTCAAAAATTGCAAAGATATTATAAATACCATGGATGGATTCTAAAAAATGCTAAATAGTGTTTTTTTTCTTGTCCTTAATATTGATTATGTAACCTAATTCAGAGGGTATTGAATAAATGCCTACTACTAGGGGGTGTTCTTAGAGAAAAAAGCAAAATTGTAGCATTAAATTTTCCAAAGTGTCCCCCATTCAAGTACTGTGTGCAAATATCCCTGCATAGCATCTAAAGCTGGTTGATGTGGACAAGTCCAGGAAGTCTACTTAAGAGCTAAGAGGCAAATAAAAGCTAACATGCAAGTAAACACACTGGTAAGTCAGAAAACATGAAAACTATTGAGTAACAGTATGGATAGCTACTTTTTGAAAGAGCTTTACTGAAGTATAATTGATATATCAAAAATTATACATAGCAAATATATACATTTTGATAGGTTTGGGAATATGCCTATATCCTTGTTATCATCACCACAATCATGGGACCATATGTATCCATCACCTCCAAAATTTATTTGTGTTCTTTTGTGGGTTTTTTTCTCCCTCTGTATGTGTGGTTTTGCGGGGGGGGGGGGGGTGTAACAACCTGAAATCTAGCCTCTCAACATTTTAAAGTGTACAAAAGTATAGTTAACTATAGGAACTATGTTATATAGTGAATCTCTAGAACTTACTCATCTTGCCATAAAACTGAATGTTTCTAAATATTGAACTTAGAGTCATAATATAACATATACTTACACATCTAAAATATCTCTTTAAAGACACATGACTAGAAAGCCATTTCATTTTCCCTAAAAAAGAATAACTCTGAGGAATTGCACAATTTTTTTTCATTTCATTTGGAAGAAGTTTATAATTATCAGCAGTAATATACTGTCTCTGGCTTCTGAGCTGGACACTGACCAACAGGGAAGTAAAATAGCATAGTCATTGCTGCCCGAGCACACCTGGTTTTGGTTTTCAGTGCTGAGCCATATCATGATGTCTAGATTTGCCCTTTAAATTAACCACCCATTATCATGTTTTCTGGCAGAAAAGTGTACAGATTGCAAATGGAGTTGGACTTAGAACTCCACAGGAAATTAGAGCAGTGACAGTTTAGACATTAAGTATTAAACTCTGGCTTGTAGAGTCCCAATATAACCTGAATTATTTCAAGCTTATGAGTCTGAGAAAGGCAGAAAGTGAATTGCTTTTTGAGAAAGTCTGGATGGAAATTGCAGGAAAGTGGCAACTGAAACAATGGTTAACACTCAACCGCTGTATATGGTTTTGCATTTTTTATTACTAATTATTAGTGTTCTCTTTGCTTTCTGATTTAGTTCACTCAACTAGGGTTGGATTAAGATTTTAGAAACATAAGCAATGAAAAGTTTACAGATATCCTGAAATACCTCCTACCTATGGAACTCAAAACAGAAGTAATGCAGACAAAGGTTAAAACTATGACTTTAATTTTGTAAAATATCAATTATTAAATTTTTAAAGGTTTTTTGTATCCCCATTGGCTTTTGGAGCCTCTGTTTTTCTGGTTCCCTAAATATATGATTGCTTTGATTAATGGATAACCCAATACTGCACCCAATATATCTTCAATGTAATTTGCTTCTTACTCATTACATTAAGAGCGTTTCAAAAATTGAAAGGACATCACCTACTTGACCAACCTAGGTCTGGACTGTCCTAGCTCCCTTAGCTGTTCTATGTCCACATTTTCAAGCTAATTTTTTTCAAATCAGTTAAAAATCATTGCATGTATCCCTGCACTCAAGTCCATACAAAAACACTTTGGGAATGCATTATGGCACTAGAAAGCCAATCATTTGGAGGAAGGAAATCAATCAAAAAATATTCATGTGGGTAAACTCATTAAATATTTCCATGAAGCCTTCAAGACAGATTTCAAAATCTTTAGCATAAATTATAAGACCCTTTAGGCTGTCTTCCACCATTCCCTCTAGACTTATTTCTAGCCCCTCTTGTGCCTCAGTGTTCTGATTAAATGACTAGTAGTTTCTCAATATAACTTATTCTTTTTTAGAGGCTTAGTATAATCTGTAGCCTCTGTCTAAAACAACAATGTCCAGTAACAACACAATGCAGTATATGTCATTTAAAAATTTCCAAGAGCCACATTTTAAAAAGTAAAAATATGAAAAATTCAATGTTAATAATATATTGTGTTGGACTCAACATGTCCAAAACATTATATCAATTTGTGATTGATATAAAAAGATTAGTGAGGTATTTTACACTATTTTTTATACTAAGTCTTCTAAATCCAGTCACAAAGTGCATCTTAATATGGCCCAGTCAAATTAGCCATGTGGCTAAATGCTTCCATATTGGATGCTGCAGGTGGAGAAAACCTTTATCCTTCCTCACTTTAGGATTTGGATCAATCTCACCGTGTCTGAGGATGTTCCCCTTCATACCCAGATCTGTGTATCCCCCAATATACCACCGCAGTGCCACAGATGTACCCCTTATAATAGCACTTATCACCTTGTATTGTCTGTTTGTGAATTCTCATCTGCCAATAGAGTTGAAGCTCCTTGGATACAGTGACCATATCTTTCCTAATTTTATACCCCAAGCATATGGCAAATATTTATTACAGAAAGAGCTATGAGTTTTTACTTATGTTAAATAGAAATAGCAATGTTTGTCCAAGTGGAAATTGGTTCAACACTAAGTCCCAAATATCTATTTATTTATGTACGTATTCTGAGACAGAGTCTCACTTTGTCGCCAGGCTGGAGTGCAATGGCGTAATCTCTCCTCACTGCAACTTCTGTCTTCCTGGGTTCAAGTGATTCTCCTGCCTCAGCCTCCAGAGCAGCTGGGATTACAGGTGTGTGCCACCATGCCCAGCTAATTTTTGTATTTTTAGTAGAGACAGTGTTCCACCATGTTAGCCAGGAGCGGTCTTGATCTCTTGACCTTGTGCTCTGTCTACCTCAGTGTCCCAAAGTGCTGGGATTACAGGCGTGAGCCACTGCGCCTGGCCCCAAATCTTTATTAAGCACTTATTATTTATAGTTTACTCTGTTAGTAAACAATCTCTATGTTCTAGGTTTCCTTCAATCTGTTTTTAAAAACAGAAACAAACTTCAAAGCCAAAGTTCTCACAAATGTCTAGTTACTGTAAAATGATTTAATATAAACCAAGTTGACACTTGCATTACAAGTGCTGTTTGGAAGAGAACTGATACAGATTATTTTCATCTAAGAATTACTAGAGAAACTAGTCAACATTTGTGACACAAAGGGACAGGAGATGCTTCCAAGCTGAGGCTGGTAACCGTCAGGGTGCTTTTGTCTCACCTAGACCAACGACACCATTTGTTCTATTTGTAAAGGGCCAAATTAGCGACAAAGAAGATGTCTCCCTTCCTTTCTTTATTAAGTATCTGGCACTTAATCATCTTTAGAAGGCATAAAATAAACACAGGTCATTTATTTACACATTTTTGATTAAAATATTAATCTGGCTTTAGTTGTAACTGTGTTGTGTCTTAGCCATATGAAGAAATTTATGATGAAACTATTAATCTCTCTCTTTAATGTCCTATTTTTTGGGGAAAAATTGAAGGATTTTATAAAATATAAATTTGTAAACACCAAAATAATCATTTTCCTATGGGTTTGCTCAACACAATTGTCTTTTGTAATGATTATAATGCTCTGTATTAAAAGGCTTTGCAAACTATATGGCACTATATAAATGTGAGTTATTATAATTATTGAATAGGCCATTAATTAAATAAAGTGATATTAGAAAAATTGAATTTAATTTTCATTAGTCTTCGTAAGTGTTAACTAATGACACTTTGGCAAATCTTAATATCACTGCTCATTTGGAAGCTGAAAAAATGAGGGAAAATATAATTTGCAAAATGCCTTTGATTCAGTCTTGGGTAAATGGCAGCAACCCCCACAAAACTTTGGCCTACGTGTTCAATTACTTCTCACTCTTTCTTCTTAAGTTCCTGTGTTGAACAAATTTCTCATTTAACCTTTTTCCTCCAGCTGGTAACTGTTGGCCAATCCTTGATTTTGATTCCATTAGTCAGCTCTTTTATACAGGTTTTGCAAAATTGTGTTGATGTTAGTGAGTTTTCTTAAAGATAACATATAAATCTAACCTTTACAGTCAAAAATAATTTCCCTAAGTCTTGGCTAGCTTAGACGCAAGATATGTCAAAAGCTGACCTGCACTGAGCTAACTCTGAGTGGCTAACACAGGCAAGCAGCAGTTGTGTTGAACAAAAGCAGTGCTATATCTCATCGATTAGTCATGGCTCCCTAGAGCACCACATCAGGAAAGACCGTAAAGCTCTGAGGGGGCTCGATGGGAAAGAGTTCTATTATCGATTAGGAATGTCTGCCGTGGGCATGAGCTGGATTTTGCCAACTGGACTGCCTTATTTTTGCCATCCAAAGGGTAGGTTGATAAACAGCAGTAGGGAGCTAGAGTAAAGTCTACCCACTAGTTAGCAGCTGCTGAAAATGAGAACTGACCTTCAGAGAGCAAACAAGTTTAACATAATCTGGATCTTTACACAGAAAAGCCAGCACTGTCTATATGTCAAGTAAATTAATGCCCCCGGTAAGTGGTGGTAAAATCCATAAAATATTATTGAAAAGTAGTTCATAAGAAATATGGATGTATCGACTACCCAGTTAGATGGTGACCATCACACAGAAGAAATGATGACTTTTATTCTTTTCTTTTTTCTTTTTCTTTTTTTTTTTTTTAAGACAGCATCTCACTCTGTCACCCAGGCTGGAGTTCAGTGGTGCAATTTTGGCTCATTGCAAACTTCACCTTCCAGGTTCAAGCAATTCTCCTGCCTCAGACTCTTGAGTAGCTGGGATTACAGGCATGCACCACCACACCTGGCTAATTTTTATATTTTTAGTAGAGACAGGGTTTCCCTATGTTGGCCAGGCTGGTCTCAAACTTCTGGCCTTAAGTAATCCATCTGCCTTGGTCTCCCAAAGTGCTGGGATTACAGGCATGAGCCACTGTGCTTGGCCAGAAATGATAACTTTCCTAGCAAATCTTCCTCTACTGCCTCCTTTAAATCTAACTTGAACTCAATCTCTCCATGGACAATTTAAGTCTCTTGCCAGCCAAAAAGACAAAAACTGAAATGAGATAGCAATACGTCCTCATTTTCCACTCAAAGAGAGAAGTAACAGGAAATAGAAAGAAAGCCTCATCCTTGACCAGAAGGAACCAATATCCGACTAAAAATAATCTCTTCTCCCTCCATTTTTCAAAACAGAAGGTGAAGACAGTAATGAACTTCAAAATCAGACTGTGAGTGAGAAATATACTGACAAATATTTTGTTTTCCAATAAGTTGGGTTAACAGGGATTGAAGACTTACAGATGTTTTAAAGCCAAAAGGCTGAAAATGGCCTGTTCTAACAAACTAACAAATATTTAGCTTTTTTAAAATTTTCTAATCTATCACCAAAAAAGCACACAGAAAAAAAGAATAAACCGTGCTTTAAAATAGAAGTGAGCTCCACGTCACTTACAATTGCCTTCTGCCTCTGCCTCTCCCTTTGCTTGGCCCTCTCAGACTCTCTCTTCTCATACTCTCTGCGGTATTCTTCCCTCTTCAGCCTCTCATGCTGATATTCCTCGTAGCTGTCATACCTGGGAAACATAACTTCATCACTAAGTCAACCACCTCAATTTGCACGAGCAAAATGAATAATAATATGGGAAGGGGGATAGGGATTTAGGGAAAATCTTGTCATCTCAAGGAAGGGATAAAGGGAGCCAAAGAAAAATGACATGCCTCATTACCTGGGCCTACGGCTGTAGGGCGATCTTGAACGTGATCTCACATACAAGGGAGAACTTCGGTGCGTGCGGTGTCTGTAGTGACTTGACTCATAGTAATAGCAGGATCTGCGGCAGAGGAGAAAAACAAAAAGGCTATTTGCAACTGCCACTTAACCCAAGTTTATCGGCACTGTGGCACATCCTCTGGAACACTGTATTACAGAGACTGGCTTTTTCTTCCCAGCTCCTAGTGAGATTTCCCAGTGACAGTCTGTGATCATCTAGTCAGTTCAGAGGGCTGGGAGTGATGTGTTCTCTCTCAGCATCTCTTACTGACGTTAACACTGAGCACCAGGTCTGGTACACTGTCAGCTTTATCTTGCATGGATCTCCACTATCCTGGCACAGGGCAGCACTCCAGGTAATGGAAAAAGTTAGACGAGCAAGTTTCTTACAAATTGCTCTCTCTGATAGGACTGGCTCAAGGCACTGTGCTCAGAGCTGACAGATTTAAGAGAACATGAAGAGAGATGTGAATGTAACATCATTCTCTTTATTTCCAGCAGTGCCAGGAATGCAGTGGTCAGGGGCTGGAATGACTGCAGATTTCAAATTTTTATTTGTATTTTAGTTTATATTTTTTTTTAATTCTTAGGAACACCTTGCGTGTTCTTAGGGTTTTGCCAAGGTTTACCTTGAAGAGGATCTACTGCCTGGGGACCTTGATCTTGACCTGGAATATGGTGATCGGGAACACGACCTGTGTCGAGAAAAGGACCTTGAACGAGAGCGCATCCTTTGGGGTCTTTGAGAAAATAAGGATTTGGGTGGTGACACAGAATCTCTACATGGAGAGTTAAAAGAAGAACAAGAAGGAGACACATTGAACAATGAATAGGATTGCGTGCCATCCCAAGGGTAGCTCAGTTTATCACTTTCGTCTTCGCTGTCATCAAACAGGCCATCCATGGCTAGTCCTGAATTTATAAACATAGGTAGTTTGGAGAATTGTTCATTACTGAAATCACCGTCCCTCAGTTCACTGGTCTTGTTTGCTTCGTCGTCAAAAACAGCTTGACTGGGATGACCGAAGTGCTTGTTCAGCTCGGCTCGGATTTCCTGGTCTTGGAGCTGTTTTCTTGTGCTGCAAGGAGAGACCTGCTTGCTTGCCTCCGAAGTCTCTCTCAGGTAGCACTGGTCTGAATCTGTGGAAGAACAAATCTGCCCCTGCCAATCGGAGGAGACATCTTTATTTTCTAGTTGTCTAGAGTCTTGGAGCTCCTGTGATATATTAATGAGTATTTCCGTTTTGGAATTAATTGACTGGCAATAGTCATGGTCACCAAACAGCCGTAGACTGGGCCGCTTGGCCTTCCTTTCCTCGTGTCCGCCAGTGAGCACTGAGGACTTGCTGAGTTGTGCATACAACTCCGATTGCTCCGGCCCTTTCTTGGTGGAGTTATTGCCTTGGGTACCAGAAGACTCACTGTACCGGGGCTTCTTTGATGGTGGTGGCACCACAGTCTTGCAAGAGGACTTCAGCTTTGGAGAAGCCCTAAAAGGGTTATCTTGGTTGGCTTTATGAGGAGGAGTGGTGGGTGGAGTTAGGCCTAAGGCAAAAATTAAAAACAAAAACAAAAACAAAAAAATGGAGAGGAAGAGAAAAGAGATAACGCTCTTAAATGCCAAGACACATGTTTTTAATTTTTCCAAGATTTCAGACAAGAGTTCAAACTGAGTGAAGAAGAAGGAAACTAATTTCATGACGCGGCCTGAAAAACTGACTCATCCCCTAAGCCTCTGTCACCAAGAAAAGATGGATCTACACTGCTGAGAGGGAGGCAGAGCTGTGATCTTTTGTATTTCAAACACCAACGCTAACAAATCCTGCTTCCCAGAAAACATGAACATGTCACCCCTGGCCTGCACAGAACGAGGCATTATTACCAAAGCTTGCATTTTCAAGGGGATTGTATGGGCTGCTTTATGGAAAATTAATAAAGAGGGACTAAGGAATCAGAGAATAGCCTTGGTAGCATTTGTCTGCAAAGCACATCACAGAGGATGCAAGCGGCTCAGAGGTCTTTGTCCAATCATGAGAATCTACCCTTCGAGCCTAGGAATTAAGCAACTTAAAAGGAAAAAAAAAAAGATGGGATGGCAGGAAATGTGGGGCAATGGTGAGAGTGACATAAGCAACTTCAGAGTAAGTTCAGTGAAATACAACAGCCAAATGCAGGGACCTAGAGCAACTCTACAACTTAACGGCAATGATTCTTTGTCGTCACAGCTCATTAACCTAGTAAACCATGGCTAATGTAGGTATAACACATTCTTGTAAGCATTACTAATACATTCTGTCTAAAATATGGTTCTGCAACAGAAACCTAAGTGAACAGTAACACTAAATATCACAGGGCCGGCGGACCATTTTATATAGAGCACAACATAAGGGAAGGTTATAGGACCGAGGGATTGAAACTCAGCCAAGTTTTAGCAGCTAACTAGTTAAATAAATAAAAAGGAAGAAAGAGGAACAGCCATCAGTTGTTGCTGTTTCTGCTTTTCTACAGGAGGGCAGAACATTTCATCAGAAACCAGTGTGGGAAAGTCTGTGAAGCACAGTAATTCCCTCTGCTGAGTGTCCCCACTGAATAAGTCCTACTCATCCCTTTGTGCCGAGGAAGAAGCATTGTGAAGTAGCTTCAGAGTCCAAGGAACTTTGACCAAGGGCAGGCTGGAGTTCAAATGACTTTATGCTTACACGGGAGCATTTTAGTTTACAACACACTTTCTATTGAGGAGGCTAGGTGAATGCTATTCAGCAAAAAGAACTTCAAGTCTGCTAACAAGCCTGGGGTTAGACTTAAGGCAAGTTTCAAGGAAAAGAAAACACTACCTTCCTGGAAAATAAAAATATATATATATATATAAACGCAGACACACGCACATACACACACACACACACACACACACACACACACACACACACATCAAGAGCCAAGTAGGTCACAGAAAGCCACATGAAATTTTGATGTGAATAGGAAGATGCTTCCTCACTCTCCTACTTTATAATAAAGAAATGGAAGGAATGAATGTTTTCTCTAAAATGAAATATTTTACACCAATATTTGGCAATTTTTATTATTCAAAGCTAATTCTCCCTGAGAGAAGAAAAGGTACATGAATGCAAAATGGTTTGACTCTGGAGTTCCAACCCAGAAAAGTTCAGAAAGACAGAGAAATGTAAACACAAAGAGAATGGGACACTGTACTCCATCCATGGTCACACCTGAGTCTCAAAAAAGCTTCCCTTTGTTGGATGGCTCTTTGCCCCACTCTTCACTGTAGCAAAGGGCGTTACTTATATGAATGAATCAAACATCTGTGTCACTGAGGCACACTCACCTCTCGTTTCCTCTTTCATAGATGAGTATGTCTTTTACTCAATCTAAGAAATTCCTATTTGGTCAATCTTTTCTTTTCTCTCCGTTTTCACTTATTTACCTATTGCACTGCCTTATTCATGCATACTGATTTCTTCTACATGCTGCCTTCAATTACCACTGCAACAAATTTAAAGATATTAATTCCCAGCAAGAAAAAAAAAACATTCTCAAATATTTCTTGTAGGAGCCTGAGATACTTAAAGAAATAATGATAAATAATCTCTCTTTGCTGATTAAATACCAGTCAAACGTGTCCAACGACATAGTTCTTGAATTGGAGAAAATGACATTCAACCTCCTAACATTCAACTCCATAAATCTTTGCATGATCACCCCAAGCTAGGGTAATTTTGACTTCTTTTATAATTTACTGTCAGGATCTCTCTCTCGAAACCAATCACATATTGCTATACATTTTGAATGTGAATTCTATCTTGTCATTCCAAATCGATTATAAGCTCTTTGTGGGATGTCGCTTGGGCACATTTATTGCATTATTATTTTGCACTAATTTTAATTTTTCTAGATTCTCCTTTAGTAGTGGGCCTCACATTTCAGCAGCCAAAGAATCACTTGGGAAACTGGGCAAACAAATTTTTTTTTTTTTTTGAGTCAGAGTCTTGCTCTTGTTGCCTAGGCGACAGTGTGGTGGTGTGATCTTGGCTCACTGTAACCTCCACTTCCTGGGTTCAAGTGATTCGCCTACCTCAGCCTCCTGAGTAGCTGGGTTTACAGGTGCCTGCCACCACACCCAGCTAATTTTTTTTTGTATTTTTAGTAGAGACAGGGTTTCACCATATTGGCCAGACTGGTCACGAACTCCTGACCTTGTGATCCATCGTCCTTGGTCTCCCAAAGTGCTGGGATTACAGCCATGAGCCACCGCGCCCAGCCTGGGTAAACATTTTGAACGAGATGCTTCACAGACCACACCTGGAGAACCCCAGCCCTAGAGTGTCTGCAGCAGGCTACTGTGTACTCTCAAGGTACACATATTTTGACAGACATTTTAGATTTATAAAAAGAAACCTTAAACTTCAGGAACGCCAAATTAGGCCACTATTAAAGAGAGACTGGTTCTAAAAATAGCTCAGGTATCTAGGGATTTCAAATATAGAAATCCTTCTGAGTCTTGAAAATTTGAAACACTTGTCCTAGTACCTGAGCTCATTACCGCTTAAATAACTGGTTCTCAAGTTGCTCTGGGGAGTGGCGACACCTTGATTGTACTTTCTTTGAGTTAAAAACAAAGCCTTTTACCTCCATCAGACATTAGACAGCCTGTGGCCATTGAACTGACATTTGTTGAACACTTACTATGTGCTGGATATAATACCAGATACTGCTATTTCAGGGACTCAGCCTCCAGGGACTTCACAATCCGTTTTAATAGAAAGGCACTTCTTTAAAATTTGACATGAGTATGTTTTTCTGCATATATGCTTAAAATTGATGGAAACACCCAGAGACCATCAAATATGCCCTGTGAGTAAAAATACCAGAATTGCACATTTCTGTTGGCACCACTTGTTGAAACAAATAAGTAATACTTGCTTATTGAATGGAAGATATTTCAGGATTAGTGAGTAGATGGGGAGAGGAAAATAATTTGGCTAATTCCCTAAACTCTTCATTGTTCACTGAAACATCTCTAACCAGAGAATATCTCAGAGCAAGATTGAGAAATCTCACGGATGACAAGACTTCCTATCACCAAGCCTCCCTAAGTGAAAGCCTATCTCCAGATGGAGTTGAGACCCAAAGCCAGACCAAACAAAGCAAAAGTGCAAGGAGTATCTTTTTTTCTCTTAACATAGTGTTAAGGTTTTCAGAGCTGCTGATGAGACCGGCAACCCCTTGCTGCCTCTGAACTAGTTATATTTCTCTAGCCTCATCTCCCCTATCCAGAACTCTTCCCCCTGAAGTAAGAGGGAGGTGGGTGCTCAATCCCTTGATGCCACCACCTTTGCCCATCTTCCCACTAATCGCCAGACTCTCGATTTCATGCCACAAGCCCAAATCAACAGTGCTAATGCCTCCCATAACCTCTGGATTATTTCCTGCGTGTTGATTTTCTGGGGAATGTGTACATTTTGGTGTTGACAGTACAAGGTATATTCTGTGCTTTCTCTTGAACTTAGCAGGTTTTGACAGATTTATGTGAGGACAGATGGCCATTACAGGCTGAAGGCTGACAAGAGGCAGTTCCGAGCATTGTTAACACACTTGCACAAACTCTCAGCAGTGCAGCTCGGTGCAGAATGTAATTCAGACTATAGCTTTTTTATTGCCGCCTATTTTCTTTTGTCAAAAGAGCCTGCTGTGCAGAGCAACAAATGGCTGCTATTACCCAGAATGTAATGGGTGTCAGACAAATCACATAACACAAACAATCAAGAGTATGTAGGTCATATTTCAACAGAGCACAACCTTAGCAATATTTATGATTACTGCATTGAAATGTGCTCCATAATAAACAAGCACCTCTACATCACTCACACTTATGCACTTCTGCACAGCAAATCTGGGAGAAGTGGTACACACTCTACAGCCATCTTTTTAAACAGCCCTTTTATTTTTTTTTTAAAAAGGCAAATACAAGTTTTGTTTTGTTTTACATTATCGCTATGAAACGATTTTCTTGGAGGAGTTTTCTTTTGGGATTGTTTGTTTAATTGAATGACTCTGATAAATGCTAAGTTCTTGGCTCTGTTTCTTGTGCAGTGCTATTCACCCAATGACTTCAGCAGGACTTTTTTTTTTTTTTTTTTTAGTTCATAACATTTTGCAGAATCTACTGCAAAATCTGCAACTAACTTTCGAGTTTAACAGCAGGATTTTGCATGTGCTGCATGCCAAATCAGGTATTTAAGAAAAAAAAATCAGGAGAAGAGTTTCTAAGTTGCTTAAAAACACACCAAAATAGGAAGGCTGAGCAAGGAGAGGTGTGTGACTTGTCCTACTCACATATTTCAGGCCTCACGAATTTGGAGTGGGTGTCAAGAGAGCAGGGAAAGCTGATACTCAGTCAGTACCAACCGTTACCTCTACAGCAGTTGTTAAAATATTCAGTTGATAAAGGCTGTTCTAGTGTTCTCTCCATCTGCACCGGCTTCCCCAGGGCTCACTGGAGCTCCACAGACTCAGCAACTGAAGTGTTCACACTTGGCACAGAGGGTTCTCCAACAGCCCCCGCTGGTCCTCTGGCAGGACTCAGTCCATTTGGGAGTGGCCTGCCTTCAGTGTATTTTAAGTATTTTTCCTATCACCCCCAGTTACTGGGCAACAAGCTGGCCTTGGAGAAAAGCTTCCGAACATTCCTATGACATATGCCTAATTCCCCAACTCTTGCTCATGGAAGATGAAGATATCATTAATTGATCCCTGTGTAATTCCCCACAGAGCAGAGATAGGGATGAATAAGGGAAACCCGGAATTTCACGTGGCTAAAGCCAAACCTAAAAGCTGATGTGGATGAGAAAATTCCTTTGCTATCCTTGGCTTACAAGAAACAGAAGGGTGCCATTTCCAGAAAAGAAAAACCAGGAACAAAGGAATTGTCGTTATAGACACTAGGTCAAAAAGAATGAGATTGAAAATAGAAAATGAAGACTATAGCTGAAATATGGAAGAAATCCTTGATACTAAGAGCTGCCAAGCATTGGAATGGGCTGTAAAGAGAATTTGTTGGGTCTTCCTTTCTTGGATTCTTCAATCACAGGAATAGATTATGTGACCTGTCAAAATCACCTTCCAGTTCTCTGATGCTATAGTTTTCCTTTTAAAACTGCCGATAACTACTCATATTTTGCTTTTGTCCACTTTCCCAAAGATATGTCACCTACACGAGGAGTATATATGCCAAAAGGCTACAGCTGTTTGTCAATATTCATGGTGTTTGTTCCTACATTTTTCCAGAAAAAAATGAACTTTTAAATGGAGAGTCCAAAAAGGCAATGTAAAATTCAACATAAAAGAGGTAGTTACAAATTGATTAATGAGTGTTTTGTTATTGCTTTTATTGCAAGTCCACTAAAGTATACTTTGAATGACTGCTGATTAAAGCCTAGAGAGAAAATTAAGTAAAAAATAAATAACATCAAATCAGAAGTCCACTCTGATTAAAATAATATGGAAAAACACAAATCGATGGAGAAAAAAATTATGAAGGGCTCCTTGTTTTCGGATGATAAGACATCTAATTACATATTTTGCTTTCTCATTTTCTTATTTTTTTTTTCTTTTTCTTTTTTGAGATTGAGTCTTGCTCTGTTGCCCAGGCTGGAGTGCACCAGCACAATCTCAGTTCACTGCAATCTCCTCCTCCCAGGTTCAAGCTATTCTCCTGCCTCAGCCTCCAGAGAAGCTGGGATCACAGGTGCCTGCAACCAGACCTAGCTTTTTTTTTTTTTTTTGGATTTTTTTGTGGAGATGGAGTTTCACCACATTGGTCAGGCTGGTTTCAAACTCCTGACTCAGGTGATCCACCTGCCTCGGCCTCCCAAAGTGCTGGGATTACAGTCCTGAGCCACTGTGCCCGGCCTGCTTTCTCATTTTCTTAATCATTCATAAAATAGTTCTACCACAGTTACAATGTCTACAGTAATAACAAATAAAAGCTCTCTCTATATATACATAAAATTTTGGGGTAACTTTGGTCCCTACCCAAATTCCTTCATATCTGTCGTTAAAACCGTCACCTTGTTGAGCTGACATTGCTTTGCCATTCCCATTTCAGAAACAAAATAGTGTAGCACTCTGAAAATCTCCATATGCAATAGATTTAAATGCCTTCTGCCAAAAGAGCATTCTCTTTTCTCTCATCTTGCTTTACTAACAGCTATTTTGAAATCAAATTAGTTTTTACACCTGTAAAAGAAAAGAGTTTTTTTTTATCAGCCAAAATGAGCTAGTTTAGGACAATCACAAAGAAGTCAGACCAGCTGGCAATACCTAATAAAGCAAACTTCCTATCACATCCCTCCTGTTTCCCAAAGACACTGCAGATGGGGCAGAGGCATTATTCTGGAGGTCTTAGAATTTTGTTGACTCTTTACATTTCCACTTAAACATTTGGAAAATTTCACTATAATTTGTGAGAGTAAAGAAAAAGAAAACACCAGAAGGCCTGCACCATAGCTTGGGTCACTTCTGCTGCTGCAACCAAACCGATTAAGTCTGTAAACCAAGGATCAACAAATTATCAACATGAATGCTGTTTCTACCCTTTCCACCCACCTGCTGCACCCATGGCAGACATCACTAATTGATCATGACATTCCCCCTGAGCACAGACTTGGCCTTAGAAACCCTCTCAACGCAATGCTCCTGGCAGACAGTACCAATCAATGACACTTGGCAAGTACAATGAAGCCTATTTAACATAACATATGTCAATTACTATTTTTAAAATTCAGACTTCAGGAAAGAGACATAATTTCTATTCAGGCAGACCTGCTTTGAACTCAGACATCAAATAGCTGATGTCAATGTATAAATCTTTCCTCCACAATGAAATGGGCAGAAAGAAAGGAAGATACTGTAGGTAAAGTGCCTATTTAGGGAGTGCCTAATTGCCAGAAATTGTAGAAATAGAAGTAGATGCTGCTGAGAGAATCTCAAATAAGTGAGTTTTCTATCTTCATTTGATAAATTCCATACCTACACTAAAAGCAGTATTTGTTCAATTTGATGGGAAAATAGTGGGGAACAGTCACAGAAAAAGAATAAATAACTTCATATACGAAATTGCCAAAGAGGATACACAGTAATGGCAATAAAAGGGAAGAGGTGAAGACAGCCAAAAATTGAAAAGATAAGAAGCAAGGTACAATGACCACTGCAAATGAAGTTAACTCAGAATTAGTAATTAAATATCAAATATTATCTGAGTACTTATATAATAAGGGGGTTCATGTTTTCTATCACTTAATCCTCACACTGACCCAGTGAGATGTAGATATTATCATGTTCATATCATGCATAAGAATCCTGATCTTTCAGAGTTTAAGTAAATGGGCCAAGACCACACACTAGATGGGAGTGCATTCAGAATTTAAATTTAGATTTGTCCAACATCCAAACCAAGGCTGTGTAAACTTCACCAAACTATCCTTCTGCTCTTTAAAATCATGATATATTACTCTCAATTGGAGCTTTGCTGCTTATAAACTGTTTTAATTCAGATCAAAGCACATGAAATTTCATTTTTGTGTGTCAAAAATGATTGCATACTGGCAATTTCATTTTTCAACCTATATTTTAGTCTTTTGGTTACACAATAATTTTATCAGTAGTTATGAAGATGACTTTAAAATTGAGGAAACCAAGGTATGGAAAAGATCAAGGGTGTAGAAGAGTCTTAGCAATCAAAAGATCCAGGAGGGAAAGTACTTGTCTGTGTCATTCTGTAGCTCCTTACTGATTTCACAGTCCTTGCCAAATCCATTGTCATCTGAGCATCCCTTTGCTTTCCTGCCTTCTTGCCTCTGCTTCATCAACATTTTCTCTACTCCAACCCCATGCTTCAAAATCTGTGCATTTTTTTGTTTCCCCTGAAGGCTGAGTCAGGTTAGCCTATGGAGAGCTCAATTTCCTCCACATTCCTTTCCATGGATCACCTCTGTCATTCACTAGGATGAAAGTATTGCCTAAATATTTCTCTCAGTCCTTTAACTGCCTTAATCATTTTTAAAAAATCCTTTGCACAAGCATCGTCTTTAAACCTGAAGGTGTGCTACAGTGTTTTCCTTCTGATAACTCTTTCTCTCCCTTTGTGAATCTTCCTAGGTACAATTAGTGTTTGTCACAATCCTCAAACACCACTAAGCGACCAATTTTGCTGATTTTTAGAAGAGATGACAATTGTAGACATTATATGTTGCGTTGCATTTAAAGCCCAAAATATCTGTAGAGAAAAAAAAATCTCCCTCAATCTCCTCTTTACATTGTTCTCCAGGCAGTTTCCAAGCTTCACCTTCTAGCCTCATTCAGCATCTTTTGAGTCCTTATTCTCTTGCTTTCCAAAGCTCGAAATCCCTCCTCTTACGTAATGCAAATGGGCTTTACCTCAGCTTCCCCAATTTCTATCGTGTACAGCTATTACAATCACACTCAACAAACTAACAACTGCCTTCTGGGTCTACCTTTATTAGAAAGTTGCAGAACATATCCAATAAATAATATTTGCTTTCATGCTACTTATCAATATGTCTCATTACCCCAGTAGACTATACAGTTAATGTGCATTGTACTGGTGACTGAAATTAGATAAGATGGTAAAATTTTCTGTAAATGAATGAAATGTGAGTATGAAAAATAATTCCTGTAAAAAGACTCAA
Source organism: Cebus imitator (assembly GCF_001604975.1). Lineage (NCBI taxonomy): Eukaryota > Metazoa > Chordata > Mammalia > Primates > Cebidae > Cebus > Cebus imitator. The sequence goes on along the minus strand of NW_016107737.1, from coordinate 341,838 downwards.
AAAAATCATTGCTGAATGAAGTACTATCAAATTAGTTATGGATGGATGGTATTAGAAAATATTGGAAAAAATTATAAAAATCTAGAAGAATTCAGACTACTATATCCCTGTGTTTAATCTTTTCCTTCAAGGAGCAAGCTACACAAAATGGCTACCATCTGTGATATGTACAATATAGAAATATATTAGTGTGGTTTATATAAGAGAGGCTAACAGATGGATCCCCAAACAGCAAATGTAAGCTCAGGGTAAAGATCTCTGTCTTCTATCAAAAAATGTAATATTTGTATATTTTTATGTTTTAAGCAAAGGTAAAATAAAACAGTATATGCTTGAATCAATTTTTTAAATAAACCCACCAATTGTTGGTTGTCACTGCTCAGATAAGAAGGCCTCTGCTGCACATATATACACAAAAGCTACTTCTAAACATATATGTAAGTTATAATGTATTTAAAAAATAGTGTTATGTATGTATTTTAGAAATGATGTTAAGCATATGCTTATAAGTAAATATTTTTGTGTCTATGTGTGCATACCTATAAAGATATGTATATATGTACATATGTGTGTCTGCCCACACATATACTATATATATGTGTGTGTGTGTATATATATATAATAAATATATATAAATATATATATACACACACACACATATATATATACCATGAAATTAACTATTCTACTGCTTGACCAAGTCATGCAATCATGCATTAGACCTTTCATAAGAAGGTAACTTAGCAAACTCAAAGTGTGAAATTAAACTTAGCAACAATAACCACGGTGCATGTAGGCACCATAGTTCTGGTTGAAAGCATCTTGTTTAATGTACTGTTCCTTTAACCTTATCAGCAATGGCCAGAGCCAAGGAATTTCTTGTTTAGACATACCACGATTCACTTTCTGGTGGAGTTCAAGTGCTTAAACTTAAAGCACTTAGTGCAAAAGCACCATTTGCAACCAACTCAGAAGTTTGCCTAAAAGCTCCTCAGTTCGTCCAAGTTTTTAAAGCACTTCAGTCTTTTTTATTAGATTTAAAAAAAAAATAAGCAACTGGAAATATTTACAGATAACTTCTTCCCCAATTTTGTATTCTTTGTTAATTTTATTAATCATATAGAGAGTGCACTCTATTTAATCTTATTATACACACACACACACACACACACACACACACACACACACACACACAAGTTCCAAGTGAAATATAAGGCTTACCTGCAGTTCCAGAGAGTTCCACACTTAAGGTGCGTTCAATAGTCTTGTTCTCAAATGGGGAACCCTTGGGGTCACTGGAAGATATGGCACATTTATAAAAACAAACTGAAATGGAGTTGCTGTAGCCAAATGTATTAGAACCCCCTTCCCTTTCTGAAAATGGTTTCATTTTTTAATACTTACTTTGGTGGCTCTGGGGTCAGAGGAAGAGATAAAGTTGTTGGTTTGGCTAAAGAAAAAAAAAGAAACTAATTATGTAACATTGAGTGTCTTTTAGATTTCTTTTCTTTTTACAATGGTCAAGTTGGAAAAACAGCCAGAAAACTGCAAGACTAAACTAAGAAATCTCTGAAGATTGGATCAAAGTCAGACAAAGTCCACTATGCTAAAACAAATTCCAAACAGCATGTGCATCAGTAAACTACCATTTGAAAACACATATGAAAACAGAATTTTTCCAAAAATGAACCATCCCTGTTAAGGATACAAAATTTGCATCATACCATCAGAGAGAAACCATGTTTTCTGTTTTAATTTGGAATACAGTACACGCTTTGTTTAGAAAAGAAAACAGCAGAGTAACTACAAGGCGACAGAACGTTATGAATATTCAGTTGATTTTACTCCTAAAATGTATAATTTCATACCTAGCCCTGATAATAGGTTATTTCTATGAGGCCAAAGCTCATGCAGTAACTATTCCACTCACTGAAAATTAATTGAGAAATGATGGCAAATAGCAGGCACTGACTCAGATAGTTTAAAAGGGGTTCAGGTCCCCAAATATGATAGACAGCTAAAGTAAGATACCAGGTTTATCAGGTGAAAGGTGTGTAGACTTGCAAAGATGCTAACAACTTCCTTTTGTGCTTTCTTGAGTCTTACTTCCTACAGGAGGCATTTCCCAATAATGAAGAGTGGAGTAAAAATCTTCTCACCCCAAAATTTCAATTGCTTCTCCAAGGCACTCTTGTATTTCGAACAGAAGGAGGGTAAAATATGATGAGAGGCGTACTTGGGATATACATTCATGTATTATGTATATCTATGCTTATCTATAAGCATATGCTTATGTGTATGTACGTTTATGTCAATTTTTTCTTATTAAAATAATTACTTTCAAAAGGTCAAGTGGTATTTATTTACATAATGGAAATCATAGCATCAAACCCAAAAAGGACTTTAAATAAAGTTTCCTATCTTATGGTTGAGGTAACTGAGACCTAATGATACTAAGTGATATTTTCAGGGCCATAAAATTGTTACTCACAGAGTCGGCCAAGATGCTGTTTCCCTTCTCCAATTGTCAAAAGAAATTGCATTCAACAGATTTTAAAGTAAATTAATCAACCCAAACAACTAATTTTTTTTGAAATGTGAAAATATTATTCATGTCCAAATTGGCCTTAGACAGTTTACTTGGATAAATAAATATGTAAATATTTTATTTATAGATTTAGATTTACACAATTGAATGGTATATCATCTTTCCAATGTACATCCAGAAATATGAAGTTCATGATGTTGTCAACAAATTAGATATATTGATTGATTCAGTTTTTCATATATGCAGATAAATGAGCTGATTTTTTATTAGTTTTTGAGTGTGTCTATAATCAGTCTTTCAAAAAGAATTCATTTATAAAGAAACTTTACTGACTTTTATGGTGCTCAACTAGTAATTAAGATAATCCATAGAATTTCTATAGAAAATATAAAGGTATTAACTATGTGCTATGTGACACAATACATGTACATTAAAAATCAGTCACTGAAATTCCAGCTTTCAAGAGGTAGGACAGGCTATTTGAAATGCTCAAAGACTCCCAAAATTGTGATTGCTGGGTACAGGTAAGGCCAAAGTCAATGAAAGGAGAGGAATTAGCAAGTCATAGTTAATGAGACCAAAGGCAACAGGAAATGAGAGCCATAGGAAGGGGACAGACCTCAAACCCCATACAGAATCTGATCCCTGAATAAACCCGGACTCTCAAATGCTGCCATTAGAGGCGTATTGATCTGGTTTACTGAGAGTTTAATCCACACTGTTCCAGCAACTGGTAGACCAGAGACTAGTAGAATACTTGAAGATAGGAATGCATCTTTTTCATGCAGCTCACAGTATTTGGATGAAATGCATGAGTAAACCATGGCTAGACAATTATCCTAAGGGAATGGAAAGAACCTGACGTCAAAATGTTTTATGGAAAGCCTACATGAAGTTCGGTGAGAAAAAATTACAACACCATAAGAAAGGTAATTTCAATCGATCCTCCTAGTTATCTCTAATTGTTTACATATTTTCCACATTTTGATTTTTTTTTTTTTTTTTTTTTGAGGCAGACTCTGCTCTATTACCCAGGCTGAAGTGCAATGGCGTGATCTTGGCTCACTGCAACCTCTGCCTTCCTGAGTTCAAGCGATTCTCCTGCCTCAGCCTCCCAAGTAGCTGGGATTACAGGTACACACCACCACACTTGGCTAATTTTTTTATTTTTAGTAGAAACGGGGCTTCAGCATGTTGGCCAGGTTGGTCTCAAACTCCCGATCTTGTGATCCTACATTTTGATTTTGAGTATGATTCAGATAATCACTGAAGTTGAGCATTTATTAGTTCTTGTCAGCCATGTTTCATTTCTTTTAGGTCTTTCATAATTAAAGGATTTTGTCTGTTTTGTTTGTTTGTTTTCTTTTTTTGTCAACAGGCTTTGTTCTTGGATGAGCCTTTTGTGCCTTGCCACAGATATATACCACATACAGCAAGCCTCATTTAAAGAAAATTTCCTCCAAAGGCCTATTTAGTTCCTCATTGTCATGATTTATAAAAGTTTACTAAAAGAAAAAAAAAATCACAAAAAAAGCTCTAAAACCTGTGCTGCCAGGCTGAGTCACATATTACAAAGACTTTAAATTCAGCCCCAGAAAATCTATGCATGACCAGGACAGGGTGAGGAGTAACCCAGTGAATTCATTTGTTCACTCACTAGAGTAAGCTCATCCACTTTCCCTCATCTGGGGCCTTCACCACCAACGAGGCCTATGGCACAATGGTTCTGCTCCAGGAAAAACTGTTGTAGTGCTTATGTGAAAGATCCAGCTGAAGCAAAGAGAATTTGGTCCATTCTGCTAAATAGATTTTCCTAAACTGACAGAAAGTGATGGGCAGTGGATTTAAGATATCTACCAGGGAAAACCTAATGGAAAGCCAATTTAAAATATTAAAGGAAGGCTCCTGAAAATCCTGGGCTAATATCAAGGTAGAGAAGAGGGAAGAAAATTCAAAACACTGGGAGACAAAGCATATTAAATCAACAGCAATAATAGAATACCTATATGAATTAATCATGGTTCAAAGCAGAAATCACTGGCTACCACTCTGCAATTAAAAGGAAAAGTTGGGAAAATGAAAGTGAACAAAAAAGAGGTGTATGTTTATAATTGGTATGCTATAATATGCCTACTTCTACCACAAGGTAAAAGTAGAAGCTGGCAGTTTTAAATCAACTGCTACTGTCAAGCTGTCTTTGGGCTTCTAAGACTACAAGGTTTTGAGAAGGTGGAGCCAAAAAGAGAGAAAATTGTATTTCTGCCAAGAGGGGCTTCCCTCAAATCACCAGGATCTGCCTCAGAAACATCAGTCTTCTCTAGCAATATATGGCGATAATAAAAATCAACCAAATGTTTCATTTAATCTAGGCAATTTCTTAAATAGAAAGAAAACAATCAGGAATTTTCAAATCTTTGTCTACAAAATAAAATCTGAATGTAGCAATTGATTGAAGAAGGAGAAGAAGAAGGGGAAGAGGAACAAAAAGAAGAGGAAGAGGAGGAGAAGGAAGTAAAGGAGGAGAAGGAGAAAGAAGAAGAAAGAAGAAGGAGAAGGAGAAGAAAGAAGAATTAGAAAAAAATGTACTTAGTAATCAAGAGTGGCTGCATAAATACTATTTACGACTTCTTAAGGTGTATACAACAAATCACTGATGCCTCACTTTTTCCATTACTGGAAGGGAAAAAACAAAAGCTCTATAATAAATTGGTTAGCCCAGCTTGTTCATAACCTCAATTATCTCAGCAATTCAGAGATTCATGTGAACCTCATGTGATGTTGCAATTCCTCCCTACCCGGCTAACATTTCAGGAGCCTTTTGGTGCTTGTGAATGAGACTGCCTATCAGCTGAATAGAATATGTTTAACCTGTGTCCAAAGAAAGATTTCTTCCCCGACTCTATAATTAGTGCTGAATTCTCTTCCACAGAGTGACACAGCTGGGATGGAAGCAGGAAGTTGGTGTGTCCTCAGACCTTGTGTGTGCTTTCTCTGCTTCTCCTGCCCTCACCAACAGCTTGTTTTGGTTCCCAGCCTACCTTGTAAATGTTGTGACTGCGATTGTGTGTGGGACTTCTTTTTGGAGGTGCATTTGTCTCTGCTGCTGTTTCTGTTCTCTGTGGATTTGGTGTGAGGAGGGTCATCGTTTGTGGTCAGATATTTGAGAAGCTCCGAGCAGGGACGTCTTTGTGGCTTTTGCTGTTGACAAATACTCTTCGCTTTATTGCTCCATGAATTCTCAGTCTTAAAAACAAGGCATAAAGAAAGCTAAAATTAGTGAACTGAACCTTATCAGAATGGATATAGGTTTTCTGAAGAGATGGGATTTTTCAATGAAGTGTTCAGTCTAAGTGCACTGGATCTATGAGCTGTGAATAATTGTTTGCAGAACAAGGAAAGAAAATTACATTTAAAATTCCTAAATGACATTTATGCAGCTTTCTATTTTATTTCTCCTACATTTCAATGTTCCTACTCAGCAACATGTAACTAACAAGACCCTATAGCACCTTTACTGTGAATAAAAAAAAAAATAAGCTGGTTTAAACCTTAATTTGCCACTGGTTGCTGACGCCCAGTACTCACAGCTCTCTTAAGTACCCCTTAATGCCCCGTTTTCACTCACAGTGAATGGCAAGACAAACATTGTTTAATACAGCCGGCTAGCCGAATTATGGAACTGCCGGCATTCCATCCAATTAATGGCAGCGATAGATGTTTTGTGGTGATTCCAAAGCAATCTTTCTTAGGTTAGACAGCTAGCAAAACAGCAATCCTGCATCTTAAAGCTATTCATAGATAATACCAGCTTATCAGCAAATTTTACCGTAGCCCGCGATGCTGCAGGTAACAATAAAGTGGGCAAGGACTAACAGACCGTGACACTTCGATTCCAAACACTCGAAGACAATGTGTAAATGAACTCTGCCTAGTTTAAAGTAGCTCAAGGGCTGCTTACGGAGTCCCATTCATAATCTATTTCGCCATGATGAGGCAGCGTTGGGGTCCCAGCTGAATTAATACCTACAAACTTATCATTTGTTTTACAGCTTCAAGCCAAAATCCTTTAGTACTTCCCCCATGTGTTAAAAAATTTACATTTGTACCTTAACAATTGCAGGGTTTGTTCTGATCCTGTGATTGTGATTTGCATGGTTCTGGGTACTGAGACCACTGCATTCATTATAACTTAGCTGAGTGTTGGCCGGTGCCAGTAAGAGCTTCTTAAGCTAGAAACATCAGGGAAAGGGAAAAGCAAGAAAAGTTATGCATCTTTTAAGGATCGGAATAAGTTATTGAAATTTTAAATGTAATTTAATTATAAAAGTTAATTCTATCATTTTATTTATGTCACACCTCAGTGCAATAGTGCTAAAGGAAATAGGATATTTAAAGAGTAGAAAAAGTTTGGCGTCACACTACCAACTATGAAAATATTTCCTTTTCCTCCAATTCAATTTCTAGAATTGTATGCATAAGAACAAAAATGCAAATATGCCGATTATTATACAAGTAATCACAGTGAAAAATAGAAGGAAAATCACAAAAATTCCAGCTATAAGGGGTTACTGAATAATTTGGAGTTGGTGTTATCTACATATTTTTTTTTTGAAAAAATAAAGCAAAAATACCTTTCTAAAATAATTTCCAAATCACTACTAGGTGAGAAAAGCTGCCTTATTAAATGAAGACCTGGGGGTGGAATATGGTGAGTGGGGGGACAGGGGGCGGGGTGGAATAGATACACATTTGCTTTTAAAAAACCCAAATAAACCAAGTGGCAAAAAATAAAAGATTTTGTGATGCTTTGAACCATGTTTCATAACCTAGCATGTGAAATTACTGATTCAAAGAATGTCTGGAATAAAGAATGGCTATCACTGATTTTAGAAAAGAAAAAAGGATTTGTAAGTAGAGTCCTGGGCTGTAGATCAGATATGAGTTCTGACACAGGCAAAGCATTTACTGTCTCCCGACCTCTATTTCTTCATTTCACTGGATAACCCCCAAGGACTTCCCTGTCCTGACATACAGTATGTCTCTGAATCAACTACTCCTCCCAAGTGAACAAACTGAACAATCTGATATCAATGGAAAGAAATCAGGGTACTAGGGAGAAAAGCCAATGATACTAACAAATGGAGAAATTGGAGAATCAATAACAATTACTTATGAGATATTCTCTATATCAGAAACCTCAAAAACCAATGGACTCTTAGTATGGCCTCCATATATTTGCATAGAGTATTTTAACATTTAAAACCTGAGTGATATGAGAGAAACAACTTCTAAATGGCATGCCAAAGCACACTATTAGAGTCTGAAGGACCATGGCATTCCATAATTTACACAGCATGCCCTTATAGCAGATTTATAGCAAATGACAAATGGCTAACATAGATGAGAAGGTAAACTGTGTCTCAGAACTAATAAAACTCTGGCCAAGCACTGCATTGAAAAGACAATTCTCTCTTCATTGCCAACAAATTCAGTCTTCATTGCCTACCATAAATCTAAGTAACTTGGGTGGCAAATGTGCTATAGGTTTTCAATCTTCGTAAAAAATATGGATCCAAAGTCTTAAAATATTACATATTCCTTGATCTACCAATTCGAATTCTAGGATTCTATGCATAAGAATAAAAATGCAAATATGTCAATTATTATACAATTCAAAATAGTGAAAAATAGAAGAAAAAACTAAATATCCACCCATAAAAGATTGCAAAATAAATTAGAACATTTCCCTACAATAAAATACTCTGCAGCCATTAAAAATATGCATATATTTAAATTTTTACCAATATGTTAATGATATATCTCAAAAGGTTTATTGCAATCATTTTTATATGAGGTGTCTTTTAAAATCACAGGTGAAATTTTTAGTCTTTTCTTTTTAGTTGTCTACATTTTCTAAGTTTGCATCATGAACATAAATAATACTGAGAAAAATACACACACATAACAGCAAAAGATAGTTAAAAAAACTGCAATAAGACTACATGAAAAAATGTATTATCAACACTTTTAAACAGAGAATCACACAATTTGCAATTCTGAGTGTGCTTGGGGATTGCTTTGGCATCATTCTAAATTAAAAATCCAAACCTTATTGTGACTACATCATACCCATGCAGCGGGTAGCCAGAGGCAACTCCAATTCCTGCTAAACAGTAGGAAGGGTTCTTACTAGAGACGGCTCTTCTGCCTCCTGGGACGGAGGGGTGCCGTCAGGCATGGAGGAAGGACTAGCCTCATTGTCAGTGGTCACGTCTCCATCTGTCAGCGCATCAAATGAGGGCAATCCGTCTTCATCCACAGGGAGACTGTCCAGTGTCTCTGTGAGGACTGCTAGCAAGTTTGCCTCATTCTCTTCATCTATCTTCTGCAGAAACAGAAAAAAACAGAAGATGAGAGTTGACACTGGGAGGCAGTAAACACTATTCATCAACATGTTTGACCAAATGAGTGAACCATATGTGAAATCTAGAATGTCCATTCCAGACCACAAAGATCATGTCTTTCTCAAACTCCAAATTCATGTTTTGGTCCAAATGACACAATTAATGAATACCTCTACTACACTAATCTCTGATGGTTGAGCTGCCCAATTTAGCAATTTGTTATGTCAGTGCTAAAACTGCTGTATACGACTCTTCTTGGTCACAGAAGTCTTTTCCACTTGCTCATGCTTTCTTTCCCTGACTAAAAGAAAAGACTTAGAGAATCTTGGAGGTTGAGAGAATTTTAACCAACATCTATGTCATTTTCAGATATAGTGCTTGAATCTCCTATACAGCATACCCCCCCAAACTGCCTAGACAGCTCTCTATTTGAACGACACCAGAAAGTTGAGCTGTACCGAGAGCAACTATATACTTTCATGGTTTCAATTATAATCTCATCACTGAACACTCCAAAATCATTTATTTATTTTGCTCCCTGACATCTCTCCCAACTTCAGTCATAAATCTCAAACTGCCCACTGGACATTTCTACTTCATAATAGCTCCCTCATCCCGAAAACCCAAACTCTGCACCTTTTACAACAAAACTGCTATGTCTTTTGACTTCTTTAGTTTGGGTGATAATTCTTCAGACTCAAACTCTGGACCTACTTTGACTCTCCTTTCTCTGATCAGTCACTGAGTAAAGTCTTTCTTTGTAATATTTCTTAAATGCATTCATTTCTTGTGGCTTGGATACTATTCCAGTTCACTATTATTTCTAATAGAGGCTCCTGCAGATATACTCTACCTTGTTTTCAACTCATTCTCACCAACACACTCTTAGAAAGCTAATCTTCAATCATTCACTCAATAAACATTTTTGAACATCTTACTCTGTGGTAGGGACATGTGAAGTGTGGGAGGTACAAAGAGAAACAAGACAAAAGCCTGCCCCTCCAATAACCCTACCATGGGTGGGAAGAACCTGTAAACAATTCATTATAAAATACAGTATTTATTTCGGTACTCTGTAAAAAATGGTTCAAGGACTTCCAAACACATACCTTGTTAACAAGGCAATGTGTTATATTCTATGCACATGGACAACCAGTACCAGCACTGGGAACATGGCATAGCTGATCGATGATTACTTGCTAAATAATTCATTGATCTGCATTTATTGCCAACAATATCTTCCAGACCATTTTCTTTTCCTTCTTTTAGCACTTCACATCGTTTGTCCAATCTGACCTCCTTCCAAAGTCTTCTTTTTAAAGTTCTGTGTGCTATGACATTAACAATATGGGCTAAATTATCCCACACAGATTTTATTACAAAATGCACCTAAGCTGCTGACATCTAATGAAGCCAGCAGTGCCCACACTTCCTTTCTCTCTAGCACTGAACTCCAGTTAATTGACCTGACAAAATTACAAGAATCACAGAATAAGACAGCTAATCAGAAAATCAAATTGTATTACTAGAGAAATTAGGCAGGCCTTTATCACGTATACATTCTATTTTCACATAAAAATTGTTTTCCTTCATTCCTGATGAAGCCTCCTTCCAGAAATAAAACTATGGACTCCTTTTGGATTCAAGAGACCAAGAAGAGCCATTTAGACTCACAGGGGACTTTAATTGGCAGTTTTAATTTGCATAACACATCCCTCTCATGTTCCTGGATTTGAGATTGTGAGTCAAGTAGTTTGGGTGCAGTGCAGTGTGTATGAAGTTTAAAACTCTAATGCAGGCACCAGGCACGGTGGCTCATGCCTGTAATCACAGCACTTTGGGAGGACAAAGCAGGAAAATCACTTGAGGCCAGGGGTTCAAGAGCAGTCTGGCCAACATGGTGAAATCCCACCTCTATTAAAAATATAAAAATTAGCCACGTGTGGTGGTACACATTTGTAATTCCAGCTATTTGGGAGGCTGAGGCAGCAGAATCGCTTGAACCCAGGAGGCAGAGGTTGTAGTGAGCCAAGATCATGCCACTGCACTCCAGCCTGGGCGACAGAGGGAAACTCTGTCTCAAAAAAAAAAAAAAAAAAAAAAAAAAAACCCAAACCTCTCAAACCTCTAATTCAGGAGGCAAATCCTAATCAGAAGGGGTAACTGTTAACTTCAAAATGGTGCCATCTCCTTCCATAAACTGACCAACTGTCAAAATAAAAAATGCACCAATCAATAACTAAAGCTTATTGAATACCCTCAGACCCTCAGGTAAACTTTTCAATCTACCTTCTTTCAATATGCTTTTGGAAGGACCCTGTATGTGTAATTCTAATATTAAAGGGACTGAAATGATGTTTCCTTATTTTCTGCTCAGGATTGTAATCTGGTATCCAGAGATTTCAATAACCCACTTCTTTAATCCCCCACATACAATAACTAAATTGAGGTTATTTAACTTTTCTGAATACAATTACATTTAAATAAAATATATGTATTTTAAAAATCATCTCAAAGTTATTAGATTTACATTATTATACCTATCTCCATATTATCTAATAATTTTTGAAAATATATCAAATATACATGCACACACAGACACATACACACTTCCAATAAATTGCACATTTTTCCAAGTATCCCATTTTTCCAAAAAGATTTATTTCATTGATGTTCAAAATAGCTCAAGAAAAAGAATTAAGAATATTTACCAATAAATGAATAATTTTGTTTACTATGATTTAAGGTTTGTGTTTGGCTTTCCAGCAATACTACAATCTGTTATTTGCTTTCAATCACATAATACAATAGCGCCATAGCTCTATCCCTAGTGTAAACAAACTACAATAATTCCAATCAAGTTAAAATGACAAAGAACGCTTAAATTAACCAGTTTTCTTCAATTTCCTTAATAAGTCTGGATGAATGTATAACAAATACAATGGCAAAGGTATTGGAGCTTGATAATGTCATAATTAATTTATAAGATCTGATTAAACCACCAACTATTATAATTCCCCTCTCTACTGGAAAGACAATGAGAGGGGAGGATTTGTAAGATGGGAGATTAGCATGGCGGCTTGTGTGTGTGTGTGTGTGTGTGTGTGTGTGTGTGTGTGTGTTGGAGTATGTGAGTAGTAAGGGCTACTATTCAACCAGTATCTACCATAGGGCTGTAATGATTATTTATATTCCATATCCATTACAAATGATTATTAAATATTATTGTTAATATCTCTATATATGGGTGACTCAGAGAGGGGCTCCAAGACCATTTATTTTACTAAAGTTTTTTTTGTAAATTAAGGAAGGAAAAAAATGCTATTGTTTCAAATTATCTGTGTTTTCTTTAGTCATAGGAAGCTGGGAAGAAAACTTGATATTTACTGATGACTCTTTGTGTTTATGTAATAGTGAGTGGATACTGTCCCTCACTGTGGCAATTTCAATTAGTTTAGCATGAGTCTCAACAATCAAACACCTGGAGAAAGCAATGGATGTGACAAAGAGGACTCTGTTAAACAATTAATGTCACTTCCCATTATTGCTTTGGTCCCAATTTACAGAGCAAATAAATCAAAGTCACCACAGACAAAGCACACTGGCCTACTAACACATGTCTGTTCACAGGTGACAGAGTATAGAAACACATTAGTCACTGCACTGACATTGCAAGATAACCTTTCAAAGACTTGGCTCTGATACTGCTTTCTAATTGTTTGAAATTACTATTTGATACACATATATATTATATATACATATATACATATATATATATATATATGTATATACGTACTTCTTAGCTCCATCTGAGTTGGAAAAAAAGAAAAGAAAATGCAGAGGAGGGAGGAAGAAAGAGCAGGTCACCAATTAGATAGTGATCTACAGCTGCACAAACTAAGCTCAGCCTTGGAGCTGGCAGCAGAGGCAGAAGGAAAGGTAGAAAACAGGCCAATGGGCATTTCTACAGCTGAGCTCTGTGGTTATCAAACAGCATTTCCCAAGGTGGGTGTCAACCTTGGGTTCTCCTTACACAATGGAATTCTTCCGACCTAAATAAAGGTCTGTGTGACTGTAACACCTTATTCTCTAAGGGTCCTCTAGGAAGAAAGAAGCACATCAACAGACATTCACTCACGGTGTAAAGAATTTCTAGTGACAGATGATACACAGGAATTTATACTAACAACCCAAAATTTAGAATCTGCAACAACTCCTAAGTCTTGCCATGTCATTAATAAATGATAGCTCAGAACAGTCAACAAAATGAGAAAGTTTATCTCTGCTCTTTGGGACAGCTGAGTCCCTCTATGACCTGTACTAGTCTGACATAATTTAAAAGGCACAGTTGAAAGAAGATCGGTTCTGTCCCTTTAGGTGCCCAGGGGCACTTCCAGATTAAAACTTTGGACCCAGTTAGTAACATTTGGGTCTTCCTCCTTAGTGCACAGTTGGCAAAGGGATCTTCCAACTGGTTATACAAGGTGTGGCAGGCAATGCATTCAACTCACCCAACTGCACACAGAGGGTCAACAAATCCACTAAATTAAAGAGGAGAGGAGGGACTCTGAGATGCTAACTGCCACCTGAAGGGAGAAATGCAGAGTGAATACTGCATGTGGTATCCCAAAGACTTCTAAATGTGAGCTATCATGAAAGGACCATGCCCTGCTTATGTTAGTAATTTTTTCTGCTTCTTGTAGGATTGCAATTACACTCTAGTCCCCAGATTCTCACACTCACTTGATCTCTGTTTGATAAAAATAGTTTAATAGCCATTTAATCACAGCTTCATTATCTTGGCTCTCTTAATGTGAATTAGGCCAGAAGAATTCTTGCTTCCTCATTATTCAAATCATCAATAAGAAGGAAACAGTGGGGTCTTCTTATCATTCATTAATCAGTTTCAGTATCTTAGGTACTGTGTACTCAGAGATCAATCTGTGTGAGAGGTGACTTAACCTCTCTGAGTCTCTTTTTTTCTTATACAAAATTTCATGTGATTATTTGCCTAATTTTTTGCACTCATGATTAATAGAAAGAAAAAAGAGTTGATAAAAGCCTGAGAATTCTTCAAGAAGGTGTTCATAAACATTTCCAGTGTATATTCCCATCAACTTGATTATCTGCATTTGAATTTTATTCTTTGAACAGGATCTACCGCAGACATTTAGCACTGGGCCAACTCCCCCCAAATACCCAGCATGCCCCGGGCTTCCTCCTTGCCCCATCCTGCTGACTTGGAAACAGCTAATGAAGACAAAATTAACTCCTACTTTAAGTGAGGCCTAATTAGGAAAGGAAATCTGCTAGAGTAACATCTGGTAATGTATTCCAAAGCCAAATATAAATGACATTCTTGGATTATCCACTACTTTGGATTATTGGTTCCACTAGGCCCCACCAGGAGTTCAAATAACATGGGAAAGCAACTTTTATAACAGATTCAGGAGTTCAAATAAGAAATACAATGGGTCATAGGTGTGTCCCTTTCCTGAATCTTCATATATAAAACCCTGTACCTCAGTTTCATGCATGGATCAGCAGAAAATATTTGCATAAATACAGATTTTGGTCCTAATGTATACAGTTTGATTCAATATTTATAAGAAACTAAAGTCAAAATTAAAAAAAAAAAAACTTAAGTATTTTTCTGCAATAAAATTTAGAAATAACAATCCAGAGTAGACTACTGGAATAGAAGTTGAGGTTTTTAGCTTTTTTGTTTAACTCGTTCTAATCAGAACAGATACCACTTCACTGTATGTGTTTACTTGAAGTAATCTAAGCCTTTGCCAAAGAGGTTGTTAAATATTTTAAATACCCATGTTCAAACAGTTGATTTTTTTTCCTTTTCTTTCTCTTTCTCTTCTAAACTCTCTGCAATCCACTGTGAATTTTGATTTTGCTTCTTGTATACCCAAGTGTGGGCATTGACAGTATTTCTGACCCTTTGTCACACATTCAATCAAAAATGGGTGGAATCCCACATGTAATGACTTAGAGGTTCCTAGCTCCTACCCTACTCAAAGGAGAAGTCCTTAAAATAACCCAATTACTTTTTGTTTGTGATATGAAATACAGGGCAGCAAATAAGGTATGGGCACTGGAAGGTGGGAATAAAAAAATCTCAAGCATATGTGTGCAATGAAAAAATCAAGACAATAAATACCACCTAATATTACATAACACATTATAAAATGCTTTTGTGTCCATTCATTTCTTCCATATGCTCTGAGAGTTAGCTTATACTTATTTCATTCCCATAAGAGATAAGCACATTATGTACAATCTATTTTGTTCTGTTGGATGCCAAAATTGCTGGAATTTACAGGCTAGTAGAAAGAACACAAATTTTAATTTCACTGTCTGAGTAACTCCCCATGGGCATACAGGCTACTTGAAATATCATGTATGTAAATGTGTCTGTCCATATCACACCCATAAGTTTACATCTCAAGTACATATATTTAAAACAGAATCTAAGGGACAAGTATATATCAATGCCTTGAATGGATTCTCTGATATTCAATTGTAGTTGACTATACAAAAATGTATAATCTGTATACACATTGTTCCTCTCAGTTAACCACTGTAACTAAGGAAAGCAACGATCAAAAACCAAGGCTAATTCCTGTAAAAATAAAATAAGAATCAAGTGGAAATAAAATATAAACAAAATTAAATAATTTGCAGACATATTTAGACCTGTGGGAATCCATTTAATTCCAATTAATACATATATTCCTATTTAAGCAGGCAAAAAATGTATTCATATCTGTACTTAGATTCGATTATATTTGCTTATATCACACCTTCATGAGTTAATAAATATGTACTGTACATGTGAGATTCATTATTCTGTGGAGTTATAAGAGCTAAAAGTATAAATACAGAGTTTCAACAGAGAGTTCTAAAAATTCCTGGTTAATATGTGCAAAATGAGCTATTTCAGGGGAAAGGGGAAAAAGGCTCAGGTAGGTTGGTGGGGGTCATACCTATTTCTCACAATGGGAAGAAGGAACTGAGTTGTGCCATCACACTGGAGACTTAACAGGCCTGCAAAGAGTGAGCAAAGGATTCTACTTGTTCTCAAGTTTAAACTAAAAGAGAAACTGGGCATTGTGGGAAGAACTCCAGACTGGAAGTCAGGAGAATTGATCTTAGATCCATTTCCACCACCAGCTAGCTACATGTCCTCAAGTGAGACAACTCAATTCTCCGGCTGCATTGCATAGTTTAGAATGACAATTCCATAGGTTTCTGGTATTAGTCCATTTTCATGCTACTGATAAAGACATATCCAAGACTGGGCAATTTACAAGAGAAAGAGGTTTAATTAGATTCACAGTTCCACATGGCAGGGGAGGCCTCACAATCATGGTGGAAAAAAGGAGGAGCAAGTCACATCTTACATGGATAATGGCAAGCAAAAAAAAAAAAAAAAAACCCAGTGTGTGCAGGGAAACTTCAGTTTTTGAAACCATTAGATCTCATGAGACCCATTTACTATCATGAGAACAGCACAGGAAAGACCAGATCCCATAATTCAGTCATCTTCTGCCACACGTGGGAATTATGGGAGCTACAAGATGAAATTTGGGTGGGGACACAGAGCCAAGCCATATCAGTTCCTAACTGGCTTCCCTATTTTCACCCTTGCCACTTGCCATTCCATCTCAAATATTTCACAACACAGAAGACTAAGTGATCCTGATGCAATCTAAGTCCTGTCTCACCCCTCTCCTGACCAAACCCTCCATGGCTTCCCATGTCTTTAAGAGTAAAAGCCAAAATCCTGAGTGACTTACTAACTAAGGATCACTATATAATTTATTGTCCAAGCAGAACCCTTCTCAGAGGGAGAGGGGATAATGTACATAATCGGCTACTCAAGGATGAACCCAGACTACACCAGGCTAACTGGAGTATGGTGGATCTACACTCAGCCAACTTCATCTGACCCTAACAACCCTCCATTTACCTGTCTGAATCCTTCCCAATCAGTCTGATCTCATTAGTCCACAAAAATGCCAGGCATTCTCCTGTCCTAAGGCCTTTGCACTTGCTTTTTTCTCTACCTAGAAGGTTCTTCTGCCAGATGGCCACATGAATTGCCCCTTTGTCCCCTCATTTACTCAAATGTCACCTTCTAAGTGCAACATTTCCAACTACTCTGGACACATTCTACCTATTTTCCCTAGATTATTTTCCCTTTGGCATTCATCTCTGACTCAACATGATATTTTAGTGATTTATCGTCTTCATGAACTATCTAAAAGAGGAGGTCGGTGAGGCCTATTTGATTATTGTTGAGATACTTAGTATATAGTAGATGCTTAACTAAAAAGAGTAAGAATGGTAACTAAAACATCTAATCCATCCTGACAACATAAGAATATACAAATTTTCCTTCTTCTTTTGTTGTTGTTATTTTCTCTGTAATCCTCACCTCCTCCCACCTCCAGACAATGTGTCTTCTTAATAATGTTTAGCTTTGGCTATGATTTAGAATTATCTCACCTTCATTTCACATAAACCTGCTGATAGACCAGGCAAGCAAGTGATACGTACTTCGTGGGGAGGAAAGAATATGAACAGCTACAGCTGTAGAGGGGCTAACTCTGAAATGAACTCCTAGGCAATGAATCTATAGAAGTGAATGTAATGCTCATTTTTTGTAAAAGAGGAAGTTTAAATGGGTCTTGAAAATGCAGAAATTAACCCAACTCTGTTGTCTGGAAGGATACTGGAACACATCATCAAGCAATCAATTTGCAAACATCTTAAAAGAGTCAAGATGCTTTTGCGAAGAGAAAATCATGCCAGACAAACCTACTACCTGACCATGTAGGAGTGCTGACTCTCTAGTCAAGAGAAAATCACCGATGTAATCTATTTGGACTAGAGTGGTGAGCTTCTTGGTTCCATACCACATAATATGCTCATCTCTAAGCTGGCAATATATATTAATATATACTAATCTTAGCTAGAAGTTTTTAAGCTGTGTTTCACAGAGCCCTGGACACTAGAATAGCTGGTATAAGGATTGATTATATTATAGTGTATGATATATCTTGTGTATTTACATACCTTAATTCATAGCCAATAGAAGTTTTAATTTTTTTATTTTTATTTTTTTTAGAAAACAGACTCAAGTGTGTTATTTTCTTATCATAAATACAGAAACACAGTGGAAACCATGACCAAATTAAGCAGCCAAATTGAATCATTTTTATTGTCTTTGGGTTAAAAAATATATCTTAAGAACTGAGGGTGAATAGTTTAAAACCTGGAGCCATTTCAAAACACTCAGTTCTGTGAGACAGGATTTTCTCAAGCCTCTTCAAACAAACCAAAGCACAAAATAATCAGTTGCTATGATTGATAATAAGAACCTGCCATCATCTTAAATCTGAACTTGCACTTTTCCTGTTCATTTAAATAATGTCATAGTTCTCTGAGATAAATATTACTTTAATAAATAATAATAATAACAGCTGAGTACTTTCTATGTTCCTAATGTTAATTTCTTTACGTGCATTATTTAATTGAAATCACACATTTAACCCTATTATTATCTCCAAATTCTCATGGCTAATGAGAAGCAGAGTTGGATATTAAACCAGATATATCTGATGAAATATCGTTCTCACTCCCTTTCTTTATATATCAGGATTTTATTGAAGAGATTATTACAATGAGTGGGCATGAGCTATTTTAATTTATCTTCATATTGTAGACTAAGAAGTTAGTTAGATTGACATAGAATGTATTTATTATCAGCTAAAATCTAAGGTGGGAGATGCAGTTACATGCCATGAGGCACAGTTGGCCTTCCATGCAGAAAGAGGAGGTTGCTTTGCAATTGATTCTCACTATTTACTGCGGGCTGGCCCAGTGTTAGCTCATAGCCTTTTTTTTTTTTTAATCCTACTGAGCGTGACTTGCTCTTCTATTTGAATGTTCCTCCGTTTAACATCTTTTGTTCCTATTCTATCCCTACCTCAAAGTCTACCTTAAGTATTCTCTCCCATGGGATGTCTTTCAACAGGTCCAATTCTTCTAATCCTTTATCAGAAAAACTTAGATCCATAGATAGAAATGCAGATTTCAAAGCCTCATCACAAACCACTGAATCCAAATCTCTAGATACAGGGTTCTGGACTGCAGCACTGTTGACATATTGAGCCACATAATTCTTTGTTTTGGGAGCTGTCCTGTATGTTTAGGATTCTTAACAGTATCCCTGGCCTCTCCCCACTAGATGCCGGTAGCACCTCTCCAGTTATAACTCAAAATGTCTCCAGATATGCCAAATGTCTCCTAGAGGCAAAACTGCCCTCAGTTGAGAACAACTGACCTGGGAGGTGCAGCCTGGGATTCTATAATTTTTATAAGCAACCCAAGTGATTCTGATAATCAGGCAAGTTTGGATTATTTGCTCTTTTGTGGCTGTTAAACAGTGTGTAAATCAAGTTGAAATTTATGATTCTGTGTATGCTAGATTTATTCCCTTTAACACATGTGATTATAGATCTTAACAGTTATTATTAACATAGTTTTATTTATTCTATGTGAATTCTTTTTCTCAGTATCTTACATTAATATGCCTAGTTGTTCTATGGTCCATCGTTCCCTGTTGATTACAGCATATTGGTTATTCACTTCCTGAATTTGTTTTTGATAGTCCTAAGGCAGCTCAGTCTTTTTATTGCCAATTATTCTCTTTCTTCAACGTCTTCTGACCATCACCATTATCAGAAAGTTCATTTTAGTTCTGGGGTCTATTTTATTACATAGACTACATGCTAAATGATTCTTAAGGATTTTCTTCTATATATCTTCACAGAGGTCTTAAGCATTTCTCAACTTTTTAAGATATTTCAAAAAATCTCAAAAGAGGCCACAATGCCTTATAACATTTTTTATTATTTGAAATAGGCAATGAGGCAAAATATAGACTCCAAAGTTAAATTTTCTGATTTGGGGTCCTGAGTACATCACTTCCAAGGTGGGTGACCTTCGGCAGGTTACTTAACCTTAATAAGACCTATACTACAGGGCTGTTTTGAGAATTGACTGAGCTAATCCATGCAAATCATATAGAACAGTGCCTGGTATATAGTGAGGATTTATGTTTACTACTAATAATAATATCATTATTATAATTTTCATGCACTAGATTGAATTCAGAATAAGTGAGACAAAATACAGATTTCTTAAAAACAAATTTAAGGAAGAGATAAGACATGAACAAATGAAGTGAAAAAGGAAGAATAGTCTATGCAATAAGCCTACACAATATAGAAATTGTAAATGTCGTACCAGAATTACTAAATAGATAATTGCTCAAAAATTCCTACAATTTGTATAAAGTTCATTATCTCCCAGTTACCTGTTAGGTTGAGATGGTACAGTTGGCAGGCATAGTTTGACACGATCACTGGCTGTTTGCCAGTTATCACATGGAATGATCACCCTCAGTGCATACTGAAATGAATTATAATACCTACACTTGACACACCCTTCATTTGTGAACACACATGCGGACCTGTATCATATTTACAGATACATATAACATGCATATTCATGTGCATATTTATAAATATTTTATATATATATATATTTATTTACACATGTTTATTGAGTGTCTGCTATGTACTATAATTTGATTTCTAGGAACTTACATTGTAGTTTTGTGGTGAGAGGATGGCAGATAATAATAGATTTTATATTAGATAGATTTTATATTTATATATAGGGAGAATATGTACTGTATACTGATGTGTGTATAAATAAAACATATACACCTATACAAAGAAATATATGTATATACACACACATACATACACAGAGAGAGAAAAAAACAGAGGTAACATTTGAAGCAGCAAGGCATAACTGCTAAGAAAGAAGTATTTTAGGCAGAGAAAAGAGTAAAAGTAAGGGCCAAAGGTCCTGAGGAAAACTTGCAATGAGTAAGAAATTACTTTTTCATGGTTTACATACAGGTGTAAGCAGGAGGGGGTCGATAGGCAAAATATTTAACAAACATCACACAGGAACATTGATCAATCAGAACAGCAGCACCAGGACTTCAGAAAGGAGGCCTGCAGTGAATACCTCACAAAGCTCTGCTGTTACAAATTAGCAGACTACATTAACCCTGGGCATAACCAGTGATTTGTAGACTATGTAAGGAAGAATAATTTCCTATTACAACCAGTAAGTTCTATATAAGATAGTATATTTGCTGATGAAAAGAAGTGCTTAGAAGGCACCATCGCAGAGGTCAGTGCTATTTGTTCATAAAGACTTAGCACCACAAGATACGTGTGAAATTGAGCAGCTGCAGATTCCTGACACTTGGATCTATATGGTATATTAAAGTTGAGGACACTAAGATGCAGGTAATGTCAAATGATCTGATTACTGTAATATCCTGGCAATGGCATTAGAATGAGACAAAATTGTCTCAAGGTGGTTGGAAGCTATTCAGAGGCAAGGTGTCCTTTCTGTGAGGCCATCTAGGGTGAAAGAAACCAAAGTGTGCTCCATGCTAATCCTCTGTGCCTTTCCAGCTCCCTTCCCCAAGAAACTAGGAGCTACTTAGAGCTTGGAATTGGGTCTTTGACTCCTTGACTAACTTTCAAATTCCACTAAAGTGCTCTGCACAGAGCTACGGGTTGTCAATAAATGCTTTCCAAACAAATACAATATGAGAAGTTCATCTTCTCAATGACTTTGTATCTAAGTATTTTACATGGGTTTAGGTTTCCAAAGCATCTGAGTAAGTTTGCAATCTCCTAGGATTTAGATGCGGAGCTTCTTTTAATGCCAGACTGAGTGAACCCCTTGTGAAGAATCTTTAAATACTTCACACTGAATCAGTTCCAAATGCAGACTCATTCATGATTACCAGTGACTTACATGCATATGTAGAGAGCACGCACAGTGGAGAAACATAGGACATTGGGCTAGACAAAGCAGCTAATAATCTCAAAGGGGCATATTTAAAGTGAGTTTGATAACAGGATAAAAAAGTACATGTACCTAAAGCACATGTACAGCATGGGACATGACAAGAGAAGTGTAAATTAATCTGGATAAAAATTTGAGACATACAGAACAATGAAAGGGAAAAACATGCCATTTAATGCCTGGCCATGTTGTGGCTCTTATAATGACAGGATGTAGCAACATGGAAACACTGAAGAGTAAAAGCTGCGTGGTCAACTCTCCCAACACTATGATGTTGGAGTTGAGAAGCCTGACATCCAAAGGGATAAACAGACTTTCTCAATGTCATCTGGTAACTGATCTAATTCTACATCTGTTTTGGACCTATTGGCTCCTTAGTTTTTCTATTATACCATGTTGCTTACCAGGAGAAGAAAAGGAAATAAGTAGCAAAGACTCTTTCTCTTACATTTGCCATATGTTTTCCTTAAAACTCTACATTGTTTAACATACTGTAAATATATTCCAATATATTAACCTCCATAGAAATATTGCATTGTATTTTCATATCTGTGTGCTTTTAATAGATCGCAAGCTTCCTGGGAGTAGGAATTGTGATTTGCGCATTAAAATCAGTGTCAAAATTTTAACAAGAATTTTTCAAGTACCTACCATGTGTCAGGCACTCTTGACACTGGGGATATGGCAATGAACAAAATAATTTAAAATCCCTGCCTTCAAGGAGCTTATTCTGTTGGGGGAAGATAGATGATTGACAAAATAAATTACTATGAACAAAATAAACAGCCGTGAGGAATAAAAGAAAATAAGCAATGAGAACTCTATTTGTATTTAAGTAAAGCCAAATTAGATTTTTAAAATTCAGGCTTATTTATAAAATCAATGCATAAATATTTTTTCTTAGAAAAGGCTTCACACTGGGATAAAAGTTTTCTTCTGACCCTTACAGAGAGTAACAGATGCTTTAAAGTAGTGACTCTCAATTTTGGCTCTAAATTTAATCATGTATGCACTTTTAAAAATATATGCTTGCCCCTTCCCTACCCCCTTGAACAATTAAGTCAGTATCTTTGGAGGTGGGAGTTAGTAATTCCCTTGAGCAATTAAGTCAGTATCTTTGGAGGTGGAAGTTAGTAATTTTAAAATCTTCCCAGATGAGATTCTCATGGAAGCCAGGACTAAGAATCACTCCCTTAAAAGATTAAATAATAGAACCTTTGAGGAAAGATGAGAATATTTCTTATGATCTATTGTGAGGGCTGAAGGAGAAGGCTTGCCCATCAGTGAGAATCAGCTGTGGCATACTGAGATGCCCAGAATCCCTCACACATGACATAGAACATGGATGTTTCATCTTTGTCCAGTGATACCAACTCTGGCCCCTTGACTGAAGGAGAAAGAAATTTCCTGAGTCCGAGTTATCTCCCCAATTACCCACTCAGACCCTGTTTCAGTACTTGTGAGTCCATGAAATATCTTAAGTCATGAAGTCTCTTTAGTGTATGATGATGACACGGGCCAGCCAGGAGCCTTATTACAATGACTGACTACTGCCATCAGATTGAACACCCTTATAAACAAAGAATCACAGATCATAGGCTGTGTAAGCTACAAGTGCCTAGGTTTAAAAATAAAAAGATAACCAGGGAACCCATACCATGAAATGCTTGATACCTATTAAAACAATTATATAGGCACACATTTGTTAAAATGAAACATAGCCATTAAATATTATGAAATGAATCAAGAAAGTAGTCAAATAGCGTTTGTTCAGTCCATGATCCATCTATGCATGGATACTGAAAAAAGCCTAAAAGAATGAATCCCAAAATATTACAAGAAGGTGAGATTTCAGATGACGTTAAGTCCATTTGTCTTTTTCCAATTTTCTGTAACGAGCATTTTATTCTTTAAAATATATAAAAATAAAGAAACAAAGACTGTTTGTGTGTGCCCTACATGAGAAAATGGGAAGAGAAATAGCTAAAGTGTGATTCAATAATTAATCAAGGTCAGCCCAGGTCTACACAACTGTGTGGCCCTGCTTTTGAATTTGTCTTCTTCAGCCTTAATTTTTTGATCTGTAAAAAGGCAGCAGTGAAATCTGCCATGGTTGTCCCATAAGGTTACTGGACATAAAAAATAGCATTGATCATTATGTGCTTTAAGGAAGAGTTAAGAAGCATTATATAAAAATGTAGTGCTAAATACTCACTCCTCTCAGATAAAATCATTCAAGCAATATTTACTGAATTTGTACCATGCTTATATAGTTGCATTCTTGACTTAAATTTATTTCTTCCTCACAACACCTCACAGTAGCAAGTAGACTATAACAAACAGCATAAAAACAATGGGAGTATTTGTCTGAGACTCTATAGCAAAGCCACAGAAGCAGAAGAGAAATCAAGACACCCTTGAGCTAACCCTCTCCCAAAGTCCTCCTCGCCTGAGCTCCTATCAGTGGTTGTAGACAAACTTTTCAGGTCTGTTTGTTGGAATGTCAGCCAGCTGTAATCTCTTCAGGGTGGAAGATCTGATGCTATCAGCTAGAGGTGGCCCTGGGATAGATCCGCACATGATATGAAAACACCAGGCTTTAGCAATTGATAGCAAAATAATTTGGTGCCATTTCGGCATCAATTGCTGCTCAATTCGTGCCTGGAAGAACATTCAATATTCTTGAAACATTAACCCAGGACCTCTCATTTTGCTGCTGTTCCTATCAATATTGTGTCTGTTGTGAATATTTCCAAAGTAGTAGACTCAAAGTCTTAAGGGATTTAACCTTAGGAAAAAAGGGTTTCAAATTATAATTCTATCATGTACAGGCCTGTGTCCTTGAGGAAGTCATCTGTGCCCTGCAACCCCGGTACTATCAACTGTAAAAATGGAGACATATGCTTCATAGAATTGTGGTTAGGATTAAATGAGATATTGGGCATAAAGAGCACCGTAATACATATTTAAGCTCTTTGAAGGTCATAGTCTTGTTTTATTCGGCTTTATTCATTTATTCATTTATTATTTGGCTTTTATTCATTTGTAGATTTGGAACTTTTTTTTTCAGGTGCTTCAGGCATGTGGGGACATAGCCGTGGACCTCACAGACACTGCTCCTGTCCTCATGACGTTTCCAGCATCCTAGCTGCACAGTAGAGTCATTCGTCTACAATATCTTACACTTATTTAAATGTTGAATGAAGGGAAAAAAATAGACAAAAACAAAACTATGAAGAGAAAGGAAAGGAAAAACCAGAAAAGGGAGTTAGAAGGAGCACGGAATAATCCATAATTTTATTGTAACTTTCAGTTGGAAATGAAATACTCTTTTCCTGTTACACTGTTTTGGCTATAGGCTTCAGGAAATAATTAGGTTGGTGCAAAAATAATTGCGGTTTTGGTCATTGCTTTCAATGGCAAAAACTGCAATTAGATTTGCACCAACCTAATACTATCTTTGAAATGTAAGTTAAAGGTTGAATCACCACTCGCAACTTTTGTACTGCTTCTTATATATCGTCAAGATCATATTTGGGAGCTATGGCTATAATAAAGCATAAGGGGAGAAGCAAGACTTTTCTTTGAGCTTCTATGACAGAGATCAGAGTAATGTTGTCATAAAGTCCAAGTGAAAACAACCACGATCTACCAAGGAACTAAAAAGTAAACTCCTGCTTTGGTAGAAGCCATCAGTTTCTATAAAGTACAAGCAGGGCAGCAAAATACAGTCTCCTTTCTAGCCTCGTTTCTGGTAGATAATACAGTGGGATACATGACTTTTAATGATTATGTCTTTAGCCTTGAAGAAAGAAAATCAAACTTATTTCAAGACAAAGGCAAGAGAATTAAAATATCCAGGTTGAAAATTAAAGAGTGACAATAGCAATCATTGACTATGCTCTTGCTGTGCTTTAGGGATACCATCAAGCCCTTTGCACACGCTGTTTCCTTTTATCTTCATAATGATTGTTTGAAATAAGTATTAAATCACCTTTTTACAGATGAGAAAACTGAGGTTTAAAGAAGATAAGTAATTCATCAAAGTTTACATAACAAACATTTGTCCAAGTGGTAATTCAAATGCAGGTTCCCCTCTTTTCAGTGACCCTAACTTTTCTAGAACATTTTTCAGGGCAAAATTCAAAACCGTTATACCTTCATAGGTATAAATTTAAACTTAATTTTATTTTCAAGATCTCTTTTGGGGAGAAAGCTCACTGAATGTTCTAGAAAAAAATGTCATGTGTTTCATTGCTTCTAATGAGTTGCTGCAGTTCAGAAGTTTCATTACATTCTGACAATTAAGTTGCTAATAAAGTGAGGAACCACTAATTGACTGATCCATCTCACAAACTCAAGATCCAGCTGGCAACCTAGAACACAATTTCTATCACTGGAGCAAAAAAAATCATTCACATCTTGAAATACTCACAGTGACTAGATTTAATCTAGGTAAACTGCAGATTGCTCCTGCACTTGACATGAAGTTCTGACTGAGAACATACACACACACATGCTCACACACATACAGTGTTAGTAACAATATGTTGTGCTGATGCCTACTGTATTATCAGAACCAACGATAAGATATTGTTATGCTGGGGCAATGCAATGGCTGTGGACCCAATATCAAAAATTTATGGTAATTGAAACCGCAGAATCTTAAGAAATGTAGTCAATTTCATAGAGTATCAAACGGTCACTCTATTCAATTTATACTTGAGGCTCAGCACAACATTGAAAAAAACAAGTGAGAGCAAATGATGTTATCAGTTGTCCAGGATTCAACAATTTACTTACTATCTAAGGTAATTTACTGATTACTAAATACATGCATAAACTGTGTTGAGTCTTGTGTTTGGCACATCAAGTTCTCGTAAAGAACTTTATGCTGTGAACACATTACTAAATATATCAGCATTACCATATTAACTGCTCTGTTCAGGCTTCAGTAAGACTGAATCTTTGTTTTGTGTGTTTTTTTTTTTTTTTTTTTTTTTTTTTNTTTTACTAGTTACACTAAAGATTCTCTGAGATTCTGCTATCTCTTCAAACTTTTGCTGTATGCTGTGTCTTACAGAAGCTATTTTAAAACGAGAACATTCAGTATACTACATCCAGTGCCTCTATAACATTAATGTGAATATGAATCACCTGAAGATGTTGTTAAGATGCGGATGCTAATTCAGGAAGTCTAGTGCACAGCCTCACATTCTGAATCTCTAACAAGCGTCCAGGTGATGCTCAAGCTGGTCCACAAACAAGAGTTTCAGAAGCAAAGTTCTCGTTTTCTCCATCAATTCAGCACATTTTCTACTTGTCCCCACCATGCAGGGCATAAATATTCTGTTCCATTACAATTAATCCCAACTAAGAAGGCATGCCACAAAATTTCGGATTAAAATATAGAATTATTTCATTCTTTCTAGCTCAAGTTTCAACTTAGAGGTCTTCAGGAGGAACTTGCCCAGACATATTTGGCTAGCATGGTTTTGCCTCCCAAAGGATTTTAAACATTATTAGATTCGTTAACAAGTTATTAAACTGCAACTTTTATCTGAAATTTCTGCTTTTAAAAAATAAATCAGAAGATCTAGAGAAATTGGGATTTGAGCAGGAGCTGACTATGTGACAGAAAGGCTGCTCTCCCCAGGTTTCCACTATCTCCAGCCCTATGGCCCTGACATTGGATTTTCAGGTCAATCTTCATTGTCCGTGCCTCCCATCCTGGTCACATCACTCATTCTCTTTCCTGCCTACCTCCCATCAACACTGGAGTCACTCTCCTCCGATTGTCATTTTAAAAATCCACCCTCCCCCATTTCTACCTCTGCATTTTGGTATCTTCACTATAAAATATTTTTCTTTTTTTTTTTTCTTCATAGAAAACCTAAAGCTTAAGATCCTGTTTGAGTTCTCGTCTCTCATGAGATACTGACTAAGCACACCAACCTAACTCTTTTAAAGCATTATACAGCATCATGCCATGTTTTATACATAGTTTATACACATGACTCAGATATGCAGATGCATGAATATGTGTTTGCTTGTGTATTTGTATACCAATTGCCTCACTTCCAGCTAGATCATCACTGCCCTAAAAAAAATTCTAATGCACTGTGTTTTTTGCAGGTTAACAGGATGGTCTGCATGAAATAATTCCAATCAAAATTATTTGCTAATTTGAATTCTGGAGCTATGAGAGATCTCCCTTCACAGGTTTTCCTTTTTATATAAGAAATTCGTAAAGAATTTTTAAAAAAATTAATCATTTAGCATTTGGGATACCAGTTTTCTATATTAGAAGGTTTCCATTATAGAAACCAAAATACAAGCAACATTTTTAAATACATAAAACTTCATAGTTTGATTAAAGAAAGTATAGAAAGGGATAGTTTTTAGTGGCAGGCATGCCCTTGAACATCTTTTAAAGTGAGGAAACTGAGAGACATGTAAGATAGAAACATGGTACAGAAAATAAAGCATAAAACAACATTAATTTACAGTCATTATACTTCATATGTTCTATTACAATGATCCAAAGGACTATTATTTATTTTAAAAATGAAAATAAGTTATTCCTAAGTTATACTTCTATGTTACCTCAAATCAGTGAGATACATTTTGAAGAGATACTCAAATGTCCTAGATGTGTGCAGGAGGAATATCAAATTTGGAGATGGGACATGCTTCCATATTTGACCCTGATAAGCACTTAGCGACTGTGAATTTTCAGTGATGATAATGAGGAGGGATTTCTGTAGAAAAGTCTTTGCTGTACCTGAAATAAGCCCTATTCCCTTGTATTCTCCCCAAGGATATTAAGATAATAACAACTGCCTTATATCTCCTACCCAGAAGGATGTACAGAAACTTGATAAAATTACGAGACATTTAGAAAACTGTTTCATAAATCAATGATTTAATTTCTGGACTATCTTCCACTTGCAAGTCAGCATGTAGTAAGGCATGAGTTATCTAGCGAAGACAAACAATGAAGTAAATGGGGTACAGGTTCTAGAGTCAGATTGTCTAGGCATGAATACTAGCCCTGCCAATTACTAGGATTGGGGACCTACAGCAAGCTACTAAACATGTCTGGGACCAGTTCCCCACACACAATGAAGATAATGATAAAATACCTGCCTCATGAGTTGTTGTAAAAATTAAATGAAACATATAAAGTACTGAGAATACTGCCTGGCACATAGAAACCCTCAATAAATATTACCCATTGTCAATATTATTTTTATTAGCCTCAAAGAGCTTATAATCTAGTCAAGGGAGTGAGACAGGAACAGTGAAAATGTAACTAATGACACAAGGCCATGTGTACATGACAAGTGTCAGATAAGTCACTCTGATACTGAGTGTTAGTTCTGAGAAGAGAGAATCATTTTTAGTTTTAAGAAATGTTGCCAGGAATCCAGGCAAAGGATTTCTTATCAGGTCACAGAATTTTTAGCATAGTTATGTTACTTTGGTCATGGAAATCCCTTTGACAGCTATTTCAGAAAAGGCCTCTCCTAAGCTTTAGGTGTATTAAGGCATCCAGAATTTCCCTCTGACCTAGAGAATGAAGGCACATCATCAGCACAGACTTCATATAAAACTTGATTATGGCCCTATCCAATTACCAGAAATTTGTACAAGTTTCCGATGGCCTCCCAGCTGTGGCTGGCTTGACTGAGAGGCCATACAGTCCAATAGTTCCACAGACTTGGCCAAGAAACATAATTTGAAAGAAGGAATAAGAACTATAAATGAAGACAACCTTGTCCCACAAAGGTGAGTTTTTATACTGAAAACAAGCATTGTACTAAGCTGTTTGGTTCAAAGGCAAGATTCACCTTTAAAAAACTTTTTCCTGTTATATATTTCCTGGGGATGGAGTGTGTCATTTATTTCTATATTCCAAGTATCTAATATAATGCTTGGGATATGGAAGACACTGGGTAAATCCCAGATGGATGAATGAGAAGATATAAGGGGGAAAAAGGGGGAAGGAAGGAAAAGAAAGGCCTTTTTTCAATATAAACTAGATTGAAATACTTTACCAGCCTAAGTGATACCCTCACCCACTGATACAATTTGGCTGTGTCCCCACCCAAATTTCATCTTGAGTTGTAGTTCCTATAATTCCCACAGATGTGGGAGGAACCCAGCAGGAGATAACTGAATCATGGGCACAACTCCCCCATGCTGTTCTCATGGTAGTGAGTAAGTCTCACGAGATCTGATGGTTTTAGAAGAGGAAACGCCTTTTCACTTGGCTCTCATTTTCTCTCTGTCTGCTGCCGTGTAAGATGTGCCTTTCACCTCCTGCCGTGATTGTGAGGCCTCCCCAGACACGTGGAGCTGTGAGTCCATTAGGCCTCTTTTTCTTTATAAATCACCCAGTCTTGGCTATGTCTTTATCAGCAGTATGAAAATAGCCTAATACACCCATGTGACCCTGACCCCTCCACTGTCTTATTTGAATCTGCCTTTTAGCACTCAAGACTTTTAATATTTTAAAATACTTACCTTTATTTCCAAATAGATGGTAACCTGGAAAATAATTGGCATCCAGAAAGCACTTGTTGAATATATGAGTATTATTGAGTTAACTGAAAGCTCTCTTGAGATAAGCAAGGACCTACTACGCTTGATGCTTCTTAAAATGCCTACTGTTGTACCCTGTATAATGTAAACCAAAAAAATAATTTCAGGTTTATTTAATTCCATATTCTGTATTCATTTAACATATCCTTGATAAGCACTGACTATGTTTCAGACACTGAGATAAGTAATGGTACTGGGTTAGTGACACTCAAAGCCCAGACCCTTAAATAGCTTCTCATTCCATGGGAGAGACAGAACAAATAAGAAAGAGGCAGATTGAGAAACCATGGAAGAATGTAAAGCTGCTACAGGGCACACATCAGAGGCACCTAAGCTATGAAAGGGTGCTGGGGGTTGGTGGTTTGGGAGAAGTGACATAGGAGGGGAAGTCTGGATTGTTATAAGGAATTAGGCTGGCAAAGAGCTGCATAAAGGGATGTGCTACATCAGAACAAAACAATAAAATTTTAACACAGGAAAACCAAAGTGTCACCAGACTCAACATATAGTAAATACTCAATAAACAATAATTGAATAAATAAATTATTGCACTAGTGTTAATGTCATGTGAAATTACCTGACATTGAACTATTCCCCAGGTTCTCCCACCATGGATCAAAACTGTGGCATTTGGAAATGTGTTGCTATAGCTATAATATAAAGCAAAACATGTATATCTCCTATTCCGAACTCATAGAGCTGCAACAGTAAGTACTTGAGCTTCCTGACTTTCCAGAATGTGCCACCACAAACATAAAGAAAATCCAACAGCAATTATTGCAAGTGCTGAATGCTGAACTTTTACAGCCAGTATTCCAAGCAAGGATTCTCTGTGCTGATATTTTCTGAAGTGTCAGCCACTTCTTCGTGGTGTCTTCTTTTCAGGGACTCATTAGTCATTGCAAACACTGTTGACTAAATGTGGTCTCCCTTAACATACAAAATGCCTTTGTTCATTGGCTCTCATCAGCCACATCAGAGAGGGGCCCGGGCCATGCTCAAAGCTGCAGGACACTCTGAGAAGTCACACTGTGGTTGCTTGTCTTCCTTCTAAAGGTTACATTTCATGACAGAGATTAAACGCCTTGCCTGTTCTATGATAGCTTTTGAAAATTATGCACTAATGACAGCCGCTTAGCAAGTAGCTTAGTCATTTCCCTTTAGCCCCTGTCTAGAGAATCCCAATTTGATCATTTTTCCAACAAATATTTCTTAGGTGCATATCATCTGCTAGAAACTGCTACTGCAAGGTAGAGTGGCCTGTAAAATAGACATGGCCCCTCCCTCATGGAATTTACCTTTCGTTAAAGGTATACCTTGAATACATATTGGGGAGCCAATAAACAGAAGCCCAACTCTCCCTTCAACACCAAGAGGCTGGCACAGAGCCCAGGGGCAGGCTGTTGAACACTCTCCCCCTGGAAATTGAATCTTGACCAGCATTCATGTGCAGTTTTGTTCCCAAGGACACTTTTGGTTTTACAGAGCTATCCAGGAAGTTCAAGGTACTGGAGTGTTCCTACAAATTACCATTTATTGATTATCAGTTAAGTGCAAGCATTGAACTATGCACTTTCCTTATATTATTTCTACATATATTATTTGAAAACTTTAAAAAATGGAAAGGTTAATGTTTCTTGGCAGAGACATATAAATGATTTCTCAGGGATGGCAAATATATGTAATTATAGAAGGTAATGTAACAGGTCTCTCCATATTCCCAAGCCAGCATACCACTGGACTCACCAAAGATGCTCATCACTGGTGTTCTGTAAATGTTTCTGGAATTGCTGTGACAATATAAAAGGCAATGAGTGCATAGTGACAAATGCCAAAGAGATGCAGAAGCCACAAGATGGAGGATTCACCTTTGGCAAATAAAGCCAGAGATGAAGTTTCATAAAATATATTTAGTGCATGTATGTGTGTATGTGTATATATATATGTATATATATATATATGTATATATATATATGAACATATATGCAGATAAATATATATTTACTTACATTTCAAAAGCAAAAATTAACTAAATTATAAGCACTAGTTTCAATTCATGGAATTGCCGAGGATAACCACTGGGTGGTAGAATTCCCACTATTTAGTTGGGAACAAGAACCCCATTCCTTTACTTAATGTCAAGCATTTTGTGCTGACAATATAACTCATCCGGCTTTAAGACCTCAAAGCTGTCACGGGTTGTTTCTTGACTGCCCAAAAGATTTGTAAATGCACCACAATTTCCCTTCACAGAATTATCCCTTCTTCACTGGATACACACTGAGAGCCAGTAAGCAAAAGCCTCACTCTATTCTCACCACTCCAGGACTAGCACAGAATAGGGAAAACCTATTGAAATTTGAATCCTGATGAGAATCCTCTTGCAATTTGGTTCCCAGGCTCCAGATCTTTTAGTTGCCAAGCGTAGTTCAACACCCTCTCATCAATTCCATCAGCCATACATATCCTTCTGCCTTTCTGCATAAGGAAGTTAGAGCTGATTCTTTGTTTTTTATTCTGTTTGCAACCTAAGAATCTAAATTATAAAAACAAATATGATGGCTAAATACTCAGTGCTTTCCATGGAATGAAATGGTTCTTGGAAAAGTAAAGGACTTGTTAATATTACATTTATTATCTTTATGGATGCAATGAAAGGCAAATGCTATGACTTCCAGGTATTTGCAGGCTTTGTCTTAATTTTGTCAAAATGAATACCCTCTCTGTTCCAGGCACTGTGCAAGGATTTTCAATGCATTGTCTCATTTAATTTTAATGACAACCAACTAGAAGAGAAGCTCCAGGAGGGCAGGATATTTTTTACACCCTTGTTCACTACTATATTCCTAGAACATTTTCACACATGATAGGTGATCAGTAAATGTTTCCTGAATGAATAAATAACTGTGAGGCAGGCACTATTTTACAAAAGGAGAAGAAAGATATTCATGGTCCTACTGCAAGTCAGTGGTAGAGCTTAGATTTGACAGGCAGGCATGTCTGACTCCAGGGCCCAATCTCCTAACCATTTTGCTGCCATTGCCTTTAGGTTCTTAGAATACAAAACAAATAGAGGATTGTTGACCTCAGGGAGTTTGGGCAAACCCCTCTGAGTCCTAGTTTCCTCATTGTAAAATGGAGATATGGCCCTTATTTGGTTTTTGAAGACTCTTAAGAAAGTCCTGGAAAATGCCATATAGAGATGATATGTAAAATTGGAAGTCTGTCTGATGTTCAGAAAGGTAGGAAATTGAGAGTCAAATATCACCTTTATCATTAATAGCTGTGACCTGGCAAGCCTCTTAACACGGAGACTCAGTTCCATACTGTAGAACATTTGCCTTTTAATCTTTCTAAAAAGACAGAAAAAATAACTAACAGTTCTATGGACTGGCTCTGTGAGTTGAAATATAAATACAGATTAAGGTATATAAATATATACTTACATATATAAATTATATAGATTTAAAGCATAAATTTATATTTATATTTTGTAAAATAAATTAAATATAAATACAATTAAGGTAATTTGTAAATATAAATTTATATAATACAAATAATTGTGTTATAAATATAAATTAAAATAGTATTATAATAACTTTTAATACTAGCCCATTCCAGTACATGATTCAAATACATTATCAACTCTATAAGCTTTCAAGGGAATATTCCCAGGGAATGTAGTAAGACAATACTCAAGCATCATTCCCAAAACTATTCTTCTTTAAGTTGCCTTTGTTAATTAGTGAATGGTTTTCATGCTTAAAATGTCAGTCCCAAGTTAGGCCAGAAGATTCTTAAAGATGATGCCAACCCAGTCAGACACACCACCACTAGGGAGCCATGTCAGACATGATCTCTGGTTTGTCCAGCTATCTGTAGCTGGCCTGAATGCTGAAAGTGTAAGGGGAAGGTACCTTTAGGATCTTCTAGCAAAGGAAGGAGAAAAGATGTGTTCAAGTAAGAGGGAAGGAAGTTGGGAGACGGCAAAGAGGAACATTAATGAAAACTCAAAATATTTAAAACATGACACCAAAAAAGAGAAAAAAATTACTGTAGCCTAGCCAACAAGGAATATTCAAGTAGCACAGAAAATTCAAGAAGACTGAGGACCTGAAAAAGGGTTTTGGAGTTAGACAATTAAGAAGTCTCTGAGTAGCAGGTGGGGCACAGTAGCTCAATCCTATAATCTCAGTGCTTTGGGAGGTCTACGTGGGAGGACTGATTGAGGCCAGGAGTTCAACAGTAGCCTGGCCAACATAGAGAGACCTTGTCTTTACAAAATATTTAAAAACTAGCCAAGCGTTGTAGCAAGCACCTGTAGTCCTAGCTACCTGGAAGGCTGAGATGGGAGGACTGCTTGATCCCAGAAGTATGAGGCTGCAGAGAGCAATGATCACATCACTGCACCCAGCATGGGCAACAGAACAAGAGACATCCTATCTTAAAAACTAAAAATAAAATAATAGAATAATGGTTGCCAGGGGTGGGGGGAGGGGAAGAAATGGGGAGATAAAGGTTAAAGTGTACAAAGTTGCAATTATGTGGGATGAATATATCTAGAGATCCAATGTACTACATGAGGACTATAGTTAATTACATTGTATTAGATTCTGAAATTGTACTAAGAGATTAGATTTTAGGTGCTCTTACCACAAAAAATAAAAAAACTATGTGATAGAAATGCTCATTTGCTTGGCTGTGGTAATCATCACCATATATATGTAAATCAAAACATAATGTTCTATATCTTAAATATATACAGTAACAAATAACTTTTTTAAAAAAACAAGTCTCTGCCAGCAGAGGTAGCACTGCTAAACTCAATAGCAGAGAGATTACAAGCAGTGCTATTGTTTCCTCATAATCCTTCAAAAAAGAAATACCTCAGTAATAAGCAAAAGAAGTGAAGAACAACAGAAAAATTCTAAAAAGTCAAGGAAATCTAAATAAAGAGTCAAAAGATGGATGCAGAAAAACACAAGGGCCAGAATCCAAATAGTGGTGAATGGAGAGAATTGGGTACCACTGGCTTGCACTCTGCCTAATGGAGTCTTGGTAATATTTACCTTCTGACCATTCTTACAAAGCCCCCATGGGATGACTAGGCTCCCAAGAAGAACAGTAATGCCAGGTAATACCAGTTGCATGCTTGGATATTTATCTTCATCCAATCAGCAGTACAGCTGTTACCATAATACCCTGATCAATAATTTGCTACCCAAACCAAAACACTATGACCTCTGAGTACAACATATTTCAAACTAAGGGCAAAGACACATAACAGCCCTTTCTCAGTGTGCTGCAGTGGGAGTGGTTGAGAGCACTCTCATGTTTAGACAGCAATAAAACACTGTTTTGTAAACATAACCAGAAATGCAAAATAGGCACCACTTTATCTTAAACATCAATGCACAAAAACCTGTATTATTCAAAGCAAAGAATGAACATGCTGAAATGGAATTATTGACGTATCTGAAGATTTTGATGCAGTCACCAGACCCAGCCTGGAAGCTGCTCAACAGCTCATGTTACCCAGGTAATTTTCCCAGTCCCTTAAAAACATTTCCAATTTGGTTTAGTAATGGTTTAGAAAATCACAAGTTAAATGCCATTCATTCATTCCTTCCTTCACCAGCTACTGAGTACCTTTTATGGACATGATGTTGAACTAGAAACTAAGGAGTTGCTAGGAGAACACAGGAACCAAAAGAAATGAAAGCCATCATCCCTGCTTATAATGTAAGTGAGAGAACAATATGAAGTCTTATGTATTTATTGAGCTCCTATTATGTGCAAGGGATTGCATATAAGAAAAAAAAGATGAATGAGGCATGGTTTAACTTTTTAGCCCAGGAACAAAAAACAGCCAAAACATTTATGAAAAATGCATAACCACAAATGCAAAATGATTTGCTGCCCACTAAAGGAAGGGGAATGATCAGAGCTAAGTGCAATTTGTAAGAAATTGTTTATTTGGGGAAATATACTTACATTCCATTGCATTTTAAAAAGACTTATATTCCTCACTAAACTTGTCTCTCAGGAGACTTATCTAACAGGCATATTCTACTGAATTCAGTACGAAGACATGCCCAAGAGTTCAATAAAAGACTTTAAAGCTAAGTTTAAGATGCATTATCAATACTTTGTAATTGCCTTCCTTCTCAAACAAATGCCAACAAAAATCTTAGTCAATCAGTCAGCAAGTATCAACCACATACACACTGAGGATGAATAATGTCACAAACAGTGCTCAGTTTCACAATTCTAACACATGATTGTAAGTTAAAGCCTCTGCAAATGGAAGTGTCTACAGCTCTATGGTCAGTAGGGCACGAACTGATCTGTTGACCAGTCTGTGGCGGAATGGATTCAGTCTGATCTCTCCACTAAATAATACAAAATCTATTCAGACAAAGTCAGGTCAAGGCTCTGCTAGCTGTTTAGGTAGAGGTGGAATTAATCAGGGAACACATCCTGAATCTGAGAGGTTCCTGTGATTTTAAAATTAGGGAGAACTGAAAACAAGGAGACAGAAATAATTTCAGGCATTTGGAAAATTTGAAAGAGGCTGGGAGTAGGTGGGGATGAGAAGCGTAGTGCCTGGCAATAGAGGTATTAATTGGGAGGCAGTAGAAGGGAGTGATTAGGAACTTAACTGTTGGAGTTAGGCAATCTTAGCTCTTCTGGTTACTTTCTGTAACTTGGCCCTGGGCAAGTTACTTATTTAAGTGTCACTTTCCAACCTGTAAAACGAGGTAGCACTTTCAACCCATCATGGTGATTATGAGAATTAGATGAGACTAGTATTTTAAATTTTTTAAAAAATCACACTTTATAAAACTATGTTTTTAACATTGTTAAATGTGCTGGGCATGCCCAAAGCTACCATAGTATTATTATTATTGGCAAGAAGACACCTAGGACATTATCAACCTTAAATCAAAACAGAAAAACTTTTACTATGTGGAACTAAAAGGGATCCCTGAAATCTTTCCTCCAGTTTATTTGCCAAATAAACAAGGTTTGTTTGCCCTGAGGCCACCCCTCCTTATCGAGAGCTCCATGACTTCTCCAGAGCTCCATCATCCTATTTTGTTCACGGACTTCCTTCCAAGAGCAGCCACCGCACCTGCTTTACAATCTGTATGTGACACTCCGATCCTTCCTCTCTGTGCCTTCCCTGAAACATGTCCTCTTCTCATTCTCTTATTTTTATTAACTGAGCCCAAATTCTCCAAATCACCCAAGCTTGAAACCACAGCCATTTTTCCTCCCTTTTTTGTTTACCACAACATCCAAACTATCACTTATTATGCTAATAATCTTCATCGATCCTTCCTTCACAAAGCTTCCCACATGCATTCCTTCCTTTCAATGTCACCATCACCCCCTAATTCAAGCTCTATTACCTCAAGCTTGAGAACCTCAGCAGCTTCCTCACCAGGCCCCTGCCTGCAAGCTCTAAGATAACCTTTCTTTGCTGATGCCACCAGATAACTTTTAAGAGTCCCTGGTCTCTAACAAACCACATATTGTCTTCTTTCTGCTTGTCCTGACTTAACCTTGCTATTCTTTATGCAAGTCACTTCACATGCCTGGGCCTCAGTTTCTCCATTGTGAAATGAGCATGCTAGGTGAAATCTCCCCTCATATTTAATTAGTACAATTCCAAGATTCCATTGACTCATATCTGCTTTCTAGATCAGTCCCCAGCCATCACTTGGTCTCTCCGCACCATTACTGCCTTGTTCATAGCATTGTCTCTATCCCATTCAGTTTTTCATTCCAACACCTAGCATAAATCCGTGCACACTGTAGGTGATAAGTATGTGTCGAAATAATAATGAGATAAAAGCTGATGTCTAAAATACCCACATTTCCTCTCTGTCCATGGAAATCTCTCTACATCTTAAAGA
This sequence comes from Cebus imitator, assembly GCF_001604975.1. Classification (NCBI taxonomy): domain Eukaryota; kingdom Metazoa; phylum Chordata; class Mammalia; order Primates; family Cebidae; genus Cebus; species Cebus imitator. The sequence goes on along the minus strand of NW_016107737.1, from coordinate 303,376 downwards.
TCTATTTCTTTTTTATTGTTGTTTTTTGAGATGGAGTCTTGCTCTGTCACCCAGGCTGGAGTGTAGTGGCACAATCTCGGCTCACTGCAACCTCTGCCTCCTGAGTTCAAGCAATTCTCCTGCCTTAGCCTCCCCAGTAGCTGGGATTATAGGCACATGCCACCAAGCCTGGCTATTTTTTGTATTTTTAGTACAGACGGGGTTTCTTTATGTTGGCCAGACTGGTCTCGAATTTTTGACCTCAGGTGATCCACCCACCTCAGCCTCCCAAAGTGCTGGCATTACAGGTTGGCAGCCACTGTGCCCAGCCTGGAAGATCTATTTCAAAGGCAACCTCCACCAGGTTAGCTTCCCTCTTCATGCATAAGTTTTATAGATCTCTTCCCACCTTTAAAACTCTTAGAGTAGTTTGTTGATATCATGTCAATGCTCACATTTCCTTAGTTTTTGAGGACACTGAAGGCAGGGGCTAATTCATTGTCTCTTGTATTCATACAGTGCCTAGAACAGGGCTTTGTCCAGTGACTATCCACATTTTACCCATTCTCTGATTGTGTCACCTGGGTAAGTCTTGCCTTCTAATACAGCTGTACATTCCCAAAGGAAGGGAATCTCAAGCCCATATACTTGGTCTGTAAATATCATGGTTTCTGGCAAAATTCTAGGTACACAGAAGATGCTGAAAAAAAAAATTAACGTTTGGTTTAACAATCAAGTAATGTATGTGTGGAAGAGGATACCTTCAGGAGTAGCAGGGAGCAACACTGACAGGGCAGAGGAAGGCTAAATCATCTAAGGACGAGTTAGTGAGTATTCAAAGGAAATGACGGAGGAAGATGGGGAATATGCACCAAAGAACAAGAGGAAAGTCTTTAGCAGCAGACTGTACATGGAGAACAAAGGACAGATAGAGACAATGACCCCAAAGCTTGTGGTTTGTGGGGGAAACAGCAAACTGGTTTCTGACCACTGGGAGCACACAAACAAGAAGTTAGGCAACCTGGTGTGTGCTGTACTGCAGTGTCAGCCTTGTGCTAAAGATTAACAGCCATCCTTAAAGCGGACTAAAGATCAGCAGCAAGCTTGCAAAGCACCAAAGACCTCATTGGCAGCAGACTGCAACTGCAAGGCATATACCAGCAGTTCTCTGCAGAAATAGGCACCACTGGTCAGGCACAGTGGCTCATGCCTGTAATCCTAGTACTTTGGTAGGTGGAGGTGGGTAAACTGACTGAGCTCAGGAGTTCGAGACCAGCCTGGGCAACATAGTGAGACCCTGTCTCTACTAAAAATGCAAAAAAATTAGCTGGGCATGGTAGTGCTTGCCTGTAATCCCAGCTACTTAGGAGGCTGAGGAAGGAGAATCACTTGAACCTGGGAAGCAGAGGTTGCAGTAAGCCAAGATCACACTACTGCACTCCAGCCTGAGAGACAGAGAGACTCTGCCTCCAAAAGAAAACAAAGAGTCACAATTTGATCCTTTAACCATCAATGGAGCATCTCAGTCAAGCAAATATATCCTTGAACAAGGCAATGTGACTGGCCAGTGTTTCTGAGGATTCCTAATAGAGAATACCCATTTCATCCCTGACACGGAGGAAAAGCAGTAGGAACGAGGAAATCTGAGTTCTGATTAAATACTAATCCTAAGTTCCTCATCTGTGGGAAGACAGAAACCATGTATAACCAAGGGTAGCAACTACACTTAGCAGGGCCCCAGTAAAATGATTACGAGAAGGCTGGTAATTCAGGTAGAATCAGACTTATCAAGAGAGAAGACCTAGGCTTGGTGTCTGGGACACAGTAGGAGTTCTATAAATGTCCTAAATTTCCTTGAGTGGCATTCTATCAACAAGCGTATCTGATTTCTGCAGCTCAGTGATAAGTCTCCTTGAGGACTGAGGCCTTGCGTTAGACACCTCTCCACCTCTTCCTGCACCTGGTATAACACCTTGCACATAATAATATGAGCTCAAGAAATACCTGGTGATTAATTGCCTCACAGGTGGCATCTGTGGCTGAAATCTATTCCACACTAAATTGGCAAATGCAGTCTTCAGAATGTAGGTAAACTGGTCAGCCTGAGAACAGTCTTAAACTTTGATGATCAGCAGCATTGTTTCTGATGAAATAAGTGGAAACTAGTGTATTGTTAAGTGTTGTAATCCACACATGTGTTTATATGGCTTACACGGAGAAAACCACACTTATTCCTACACACACACACACACGCACACGTGCACTTAGAAGGCGGTGGACAATAAAGAGTTGATGAAGTTGTTTGTATACACTATATAGAGACAGACAGACAAGAATTGACAGAACAATCGGCTCACAAAGAGTTGTTAATACGTAAGAAAGAAAGATACCAGGAAGAGCCAGCCTAGTGTTTTAAAACTGCATTTTCTTTGCTTTCTGCTTTTAAATTACACACTGCAAAGTCACTGAGGAGAAAGCTTTAAGAAAACTTTCATTTGCGATCGTACAGCTCGTCGGTCTTTCTTTACCTAAAGAAATAAATAAATAAATCCCTAGAAACATTTCTTTCTTTTCATAGACATTAATAACGATAGCTTGAACTGTAAAGATTTGGCTTTACTGAAGGTAATGGAGTAATGTTTATTTCCATTAGGCTAGGCCTATAAAATCCTCTTTTTATAACCATGAGCCTACAATTGCAAAACAGCAAAGCTTGACATTTTGGTCTCTGACAGGCAACACTTAATATTGGGATGTTTTAAAAATCTATATGAAAAAAGCTCTTAATACAAGATAGGCCGAACATTTTCCCTGCAAATGGTTTGTTTTAGCTATCTCTCTTCCTCCCTGATGGACCAGGAAAATCAGACAGCTTATTGGCTTAGTTTGTTAGGCCAGGTTAAAGGGATGCAATGCCGAAAGACTCTTAGAGGAGCTTACCCTTGAGCTAAAAATAGCAGGCACTAGAGAATTATCTTAAATACGACCAAACTTGTTCTGTACTGTGAATGCAGATAACTGTAATATGTTTCCATTTTGGGTCATTTGAGAGCTTTTTTTTTTTTTTTCTCCTAGCTTGGCTTGCTGTAGCTGACTATTTAATTCATTTCTGATTCTATTTGTCACATTTGCTCTCAGAGATACCGCCCGGGGGTGCTTGACTAAAGAATCCTTCTTATTTAGCTGCACTGCTTTTGTTAAAAGCTAATGAGCCATTGGACTGCAGAGTGTAATGTAGATGGGACTTGTTAGAAGGCAATTTATTTTCAAATGTTATTAAGAACCTACTATGTGTTTTCTTTCTCTTGTCTTCCTCCGAAGAAGTAGAAAGTGCAGTCTGCTAAGTTTTATAAATAAAAAAGAAGATATTTAACTTATGACTGATTGAAGACTCACGAGTTAAAAAAGAAACTACCAACAATTATCAAATTTCCTCTCTTCTCACCCTTTGCACAGACATGTTTACTACTCTGTCTGTGTCTTCATGGCACTTCACTTCTAACTTTACTACCGATGCACCCCCTTTTTTTTAATAATTAGTTGCTCAAGTCTGTCTTTCTGACTAGCCAACCAGCTCCTGAAGGGAAAATTCTGTGTCATATGTATTATGCACTTAAAACATCTTTGTATTATGAGCACTTAAATGAGTGCCTGCCATGTACTTGTTGCTCCTTACATAGTTGACAAATGGGTCAATCTAAGAATGAATCAAATCAGTTTCTGCATTAGAACATTCTGAATAGGAACATACTGAATTGTAACATGAAAGTCAGACTACAATCCTGTATTGGATAGACTGTCCCTTCTAACAAAGATAGCTCAGCAAGCTTTTGCTAAAAGACTAAAGATGTCCATTACAACTGTATTACAGACACCAGAAAAAGGCAGGAAATTAAGGTGAAGCAGATCCTCTCTTTGCTGTTTTTGCATCCTGGTTCCAATGCTCACGGACCATAAATGAAAGTAAGGCCCAAATCATTCACAAGTTCTGAAAGATCTGAATGTCTTGAGAAATTACCCATCGTTCCCCAGCCCAGGATTTCTTTCTAGTCCCTGTGCTTGATTCTTCCAAAAATAAGTTACCTGCGATACAAGTATGGCACAGTAAACTTGTGCAATCATGCAATCACTCTTCCACAAGTGGTACATTGTTTTCATTACAATTGTAAATGAGAGAACAACAACAACAACGAAAAAAACAGTTGCAAAAATGTTAAGTCTGAATTCATTGAGAGGGTCAAAACCAGCCGGGAAATACGGGCACAGTGCTGGGAACAGCGTGTTAGGAAGCTGTGGCCATCCATTTTCATGAACTCCCTGAGAACAGCTGATATCTTGAACAGAGACACAGTTACTTTCATGCTCTGGAACCCCAGTACATACCTACTCCTGAGCTCTTCATTGAGTGTCAGAAATATTTCCTCTCGTGGGGGAGAGAAGAGTAAATGCCCTATGTCTTCGGTAAACATATAGAGGCACCTTTACCTGCCGACACACATTGGCTTAACACAGCCATATGCCACCCAACTTCACATATCTTAATCTGAAGAGCAAGTCTTGTAGGTGAGTTAGGAGGTAAGTTCACAGACACTCTGGCAGACACACAGTATACTTCTGTCACTATTGGCTCTGTTTGCAAACAATATCTTGGAGAATGTGTTCTCAGATCTTCGATATGTCTTATTTTCAACATGATTGGTCTGAATGGCTTGGAAGGTCATTTTATATTCTCTTTCTCTCTTTCTGAATTTGGTAGAGCCCCTGTAAACCCATCCATTAACAGAAACTAGAGAGAGTTTTAATGTGCATAGCTTTGTGCTAGGGACTGAGGAAATGATGAGGTCCCTCTTTCCCTCATGCAGTTTCTAATATACCTTGAGAGATTTAGCAGAAAAGCTATTATCTAGAAAGCTGGACCACAATTCAAAGGCCTTAATGAAAGAAAAAGATGCTCTTTTGCACATGTGACAACAAAAATTCACTTTGTGCCAAAGAGGGCCACACATGCCTTCCTAAATTTAGGGACTTAATAGTTTATTCTGTGCCTGGTAAAGGCTTCATGTAAACACAGACCAAAACAACAGTCTTTAAAATAGTACATCGTGACAATACCGTTTATGGAAATGGTGTCTATGGAAAGTTTCGTTTGCGTTCTCATTCCTTAAGACTTATTTCCAATGGCACTCAAAGGAAGACAGATTTAATCTCTGATAACCCCCAACTGCACACCTTATTCTATCACTTAATTTGCATGCATACTCTCCTTTCCACTGCTTGGCTTCATGGAGGGCACAGAGATGGCAGGGCAGCCAGCCTTGCACACAGCCTGGAATCAGCTTTTATGTCACTGGATGAAAGGTCAGGTGAAAAGGCTCACCACCGGCACAATTAATCTGGTCACTCAGGGACCATCCAGTGGATCAAGAATAGCTTGCAGGTGAGTGATGGACAGGGTCATGGCTGCCTAACTCTATCAGGGGCTATTATGACAGCCATCAAGAGAAAGGAAAAACTTGAACAAGGGGAAGAATTACTCCTGAAAGAGATATGAAGAAAGACACAAATGTCTTCGTACAAAGGATAAGCATGAGAGAAAGTGCCAGGGGAGCTGGATGGCTCACAGTGGTCGAGGAGGACAGCATTCTTTGAAATTGCCAAAGTTTGAATATTAATGAAGGGTCATGGCCTAACCAAGGCTCTGGGTCCATATAGAGAACCTGGAGCTGTGCATTTGCAGGTGAAAGGTGCCAGAGTCAGTTAAGAAAGTTTGCATAAAGAAGATTCGGCTAGAGCATTCCCTGGCTTTTTAGACAGAAATTACATTTAGGAAACCCAACCCCGTATATTATCTGAAATTCTTTATCCAAACCCAAGTAGCACATTTTAATGATTGTTTTGAAAGCTCTAAGGTTGTTTAAGGGTCTCCAGGTGAAATGGGAGATGGGGGTTAGTCTCAGTACTGATATTACAATTTCGTATGCTCCAAATGAATATTTGCAAGTGAGTTGTACATTGCTGGGGTGGTGGTTTATTTGAAGACTGAGTAGAATAAATATGGAAAGCCATAAAGGAGAAAAGTATAAGCGATTTCATTCTAAAGTAATGTGGGAAATTGCTTACTTAATGATGACTCTACTGAGCTATATTTGTCTTGACCAATGTCCCTGTAGCCAAAAGCTTTACTATTGATAAGAAAAAAGAAATCAGTGGCCTTTTTATTCAAGAAAATTTCAATAGTTGTATTTTTAAGGGAAGATGTAATCTAACAGATTATAAAATGAAGTTTGATATTTCATAGAGTATTTTCTTCTTTATTATCAAAGTCTACACAGAAAACACTTACAGGATAATATCCAAACTCCATTAAAATATGTAAGATCTAAAACTGTATATATGTGTGTGTGTGTGTGTGTGTGTGTATGTGTGTTTGTATATATGCCTCACCTATTTCCTTATATCATCTGGCTTTAATCCACCTAGGCACTTGTGCAAATAAATCAAATAACTTAACTTGCTTAAGCACCAAACTTCTTATTAAAGTTTTTTCATGGAAATATTTTCAAATCATTTACATATTTTCCCCACTTTAACAATTATGAGCATTGATTTTGGTAGCACTGTCTGATACTGCAAAATGACCATATAGACCTATTGAGAAATATAGGATTATCTGTTCTCAAACTAAAAGGCCCCAGACTGTCATATTTTCAGGGTTTGTTGACTTTCTGTAGTTTGTAGTCTTGTCCGTTTTGGTCAGTTGTCACTGCTTACCGCCATCTCCTTACCATCACCATTTTGTTAATTTTCTAAACCATTTCTTCTCATGCTGTATGTGCTCATAAAACATTACATATCAGATAGAACATTGGACAATTAGCTTTATTTAAATCATAAGTAAAACAAAAGGAAGCAAGTGGTAAGTAAGGGGTGAAGAAGTGTATCTGGGAATAAAATGTGTTCTGTTTGAGGGAATTTTTCTGAACCTAGTTTGGCTTCTCAGAGACATTTTTAAAAGCAGTGTGCTTCTCACCTATGTTTCAGAAAATTAAGAATCTTAAATTGTTAATGGCTACAGAAATTAGGCTTTCCAATATGAATTATAAAAATAACCATAAAAATGCATACTATCTGGGGAACATACATCTTCTCTTTCAACTACAAAACATGTAGCTGGAAATAAAAATAAACCAGCAACTAAAGGAAAAAAGTGGTATTCATGGTGTTTTTTTGTTTGTTTGTTTTGTTTTGTTTTGTTTTTTCTTTTCTATACCACAAAAGCAGCAGGGAGGTCACACAGTCCTGTTGGTGGGTATCATCACTTTTGCTGACTCACAGAAGAAACACATTTGCCATTGAAAGACAAATTAAACAGGGCATGGCTTGTACTCTGTGGGTCCCCATACTCAGTTATCTGCCAAGACCAGGCAACATTTTGTAACCTACAAATGTATCAAAACACAGAACATTCCTTGGCTCTTTGTGGACAGAACGTCTTTGTCAGAATTTTCAGTTTGAATAAATGTTGCAAAGTGGTCCAGACTGGATTTTTCCCAGGAGAAACTGAAACATATTCCTTTAGGTCAGGGGCAGCCACCTCAGCTACATTGCTGGGATTGCCGGGTTATAGGATTAAAGGAGCTAGGCAGTGGCATTGTGACCTAATGTAACTCTCAAATCTGCTGCACGCAGAGCCCTGGAATTGGGGACCAGCAGGGAAAAGAAGTCACTTATCCTGTACGGTATTGCTGTGTTCAAATTTCCAGGCATTTGCCCAGACTCTTCCCCAGCGGGCATAGGAGGTGAGCCTGCCTATCAAACAGCATTGCCTAAATGCAGGCTGAGATATGCAGCTCAGAGGAGAGAGCAGGGTGTCCCCGCTAAGTATGAGCTGGCAAGACACAAGAGGATTCTGACATGAGAACATATCTGGACAGAATCTGGGTTGGACAGAATCCCTGGACATCCAGGAGAACTATGTCTGGAATATAGAAGCTCTCTTCACATCTGAGCAAATGAGATGGCACCCAGGGAAGCTAATGTCCTTAAGCCAAGAGCCCATGGACAAACCAAGGGCAGTCCTATAATAGAGGCAATTTCCCCCTATGCAAGAGTCATTTCAAAGCAGAAATAAATTTCTCAGAAAGGACTGAGGGGAAGAGGATTTAAGCTAGAGAATTACAGGAATCTGAAAGAGATCTAATTGAGTAAGGCTTGGCAGGGGTGTCATGCTTGGTACCTCCACATAGAAGAGGAAAGGGATCGGTAGCATTCTTCCTGCACATGCCTCTTCCAAGGGCACAGGACAGCCCTTGGATAGCATTACCCCACGAAGCAAGGAGCTCTCACTTAGAGATGATGGCTATGAGAGAGAAAAGCCACATATACCAGGTGTCTCCAGCAGGGAAAAAAGCATGTCACTCCTTCCAGCTGGACTAAAATCTCATCCTCAAATAGAAAGGTCAATAGACCTAAAATGGTACCAAAAAGATCTCATCCATAGAAACTCCACCAGGGGCACAGCATTCTGGTCAGGTCAGAGCTGCACACTGGGGAAAGGACGCTACACTAACAGTCTTACTCTGTTCCCTTGGGTTGGCTTCCTCTTATTTCCCCTCCACACACCCTGACCACCCTGCAACTCCAATGAGCAAACTGTTATTTTAATACACTGTGTGTTGGACATCATAAATTTCAGGTCTTCCAACTTCAAATATTCTGCCCACTGCCCTACATTTGTTGGACTTTATACCTGGGTTCTTGGTTTGGAATAGAAGTTTCCTCTAGCTAGGAGAAATGCTCTCCAGCAGAATTCCATTTCAAGTTGAAGGCATTTCTGAAAACAATACGTAGGAGAAGGGCAGAATTTATCTGATAGTGATAACCATGTAACAGACAGATGAAGAAATTCCCTGCTCCACTTCCTCAAACAGACAGCTTACCTTACTTGATTTTAAAAGGCCTGTCTTCATCACTAACCAAAAGCTTCATGGAGTCAGGGACTAGGCTTATTCTTAACCACTGTATCCCCCTAAAATGGCCAGACACTAAGCATGCTAACGGGTGACAATTATGTTTTTGTGAATAGGTAAGTAAATCAGTGAGAGGAGAGATGAACTTTTAAAATCCACAAGCAAGAAGAAATGTGAAGATGTTGCAAAAGTTGGAAATCGAGAGCTTTGGCCAGTGGATTCGTTCTTTTATAAGAAAATGGGACCAGCCGTACCCCAAGTGATATGGGATGAAAAGAAAAGTGTTAGTAATAATCCTCAATAACATTGCATAGTGCTCTAGAAAATCTAAAGTACTACCTCGAGGTGTTGAAGTTAGCAACTTAACCGGGTAATACAGATTGCAATGCCTTTTTGTCTTCAGGCCATTAGAAGAAAGATGAGGAAGGTTGAACACATCTAAGAATTTCTCAAAAGTGAAAACAGACTTGCATCAGTTTTTACCGTGCCTCTGGTGCAGAAATATCAGCCACTGTGGGAACTGGTCTCTGAGTTTCTCCCAAACTATTGGCAAGCACATTTCATTCGTCCTTTCTCCTTTTAGCAAGGTGCAAATTTGGTTCAATAATTTTTTTCTGGGTATCTCTTTAAATTACCTATCTCAACTAAGTTTGAATAAAATGTCCAAGCTTTCACTTTTTCCTAATGCTCTGGTAATAAATTAAGAGTTAACTGGGGTGAAAAGGCAAAAAGAAAGCTTGCCAGAGTATAGTTAGAGAATTTCATGACAATTAGCACTGATTTGCACTACAAGGATAGAAAAAAAAAAAATAAAATTTCTAGGCTACAGGAAAAAACTCCAAATAGACAAAGAAATCTTGAGCAAAAAAAAAAAAAAAAAAAAACGTTTTAAAGGAGAAAAAAAAGCTAGTCACACATACACAACCCAAAAAAGCCTCCAAGTCCTAGCTGAAAATGATATCATTGGATGACAGCAGAAACACACCAGATTAGCCAATTAGCATTCACCCAAGAAAAGCTAGTGCTTCGAAGGGAGGGGAGAAAAGGGACTCATCAACAGTAATATCAACTTTACAATAGCCTTGACTGGTTATCTACTCAAAGGAAGTGCTACCATCTCACTTTTTTGTGACCCTCTCGACAATTCTGGGGGAAAAAATGTTAGTTCAACATTATCGCAAGCCAGAATATGACTCTATTTATGTGACAAGTTGACAACATACAATTTCATGCTTGTTGAACTGATCGGTGTTATATATTCACTGTGAATATTATGAAGCCTCACCATTATAAATATGAAACAGTATACACTTATTCAAAATAACTCCAGCAGTGGCAATTTATAGCTTGGCTGTTTGTGTTCTTATGAAGACCAAATGCCACCTTAAGAAGCTGCAGCTCGCAGAAACAGATGTGCAGTGTGACTGAGACCAAAATGGATTGACGATGACCTATGGGAAAGCAGGCTATTACATTTTGGTCTGCATGGCAGCTGACACTGGTTTGTATTTAGATATGTGACTCTTGGGAACACTGTGTCCTTAAAGCTCTGTTTAAACATGGGCCAAGACATTTGTCTACTGGACTAATTATTTTACCACCCTTCTATGGCAAAGATCACTTTTTTCATAAAAAAAAAAAAAAAAAGGAATGGGAGTGTATATGCACACACACAGGCACACACTCTCACTATGCTTTGTAAAGTTACAGCAAGGACTTTAAACCTTGGTCATGTCAGGTGAATGTTGGCAAGGCTTCCAGAATGTCTGCATAACAGGATTGTACCACTTTCTTGATCAGATGCCTGAGAACAGGACAAGGCCACAAACCATCAAATCATAAGCTGTCACAGCAACTGCTTTTGGTCAGGTTTTTTCTTCCTCTTCCCTACCTCCCTTTCTTTCTCTCCGCAAGCTTCAACCAATTTGCAAGTGTTCGCTTCAGCAAGGACAAATTTGGAAGAGTGAAGAACAACCCACAATTTATCCAAATGTGGAAGGAAATGAAGGAACCAGGCACCTTGCTAAAGCTAGATATCAAAAATTTGCATAAATAGTTCCCCAACAACAGAGGTGCTATTTGGAACAAAATAAATTGCTTGTATTGTATGCAAGGGCACAAACCTTGACCAACTCTGAGGTCTCTTCCCTGCTTGTACATTCTTCAGTACATCCAGATATTCCTAGTTAGAGGTTCAAGTTAGAAGCCCTCAATAAGGAGACCTAAAAAGTTAACTGTTTGTGGACTTAGGAGTCTTCAACATCTTTATTTGAGAATTAAGAAACATGAGTCCAAAATATTTGGAATACAAAATCAGTTCTCCAGGATGTTCTTGTAATTCTTTTGCTTCCTTTTATTTGTTTAATAGTAGGTCATATCCCCAGCTCTTTCATTTTTGAGATTCAGCAAAGAAGTCAGTGACTGGAAACCTGGATCTCTTTTGAAATATTTGAAATTACAGTGCTTTGGAATTTCCTATTCTGACAAAGTTTGCTATCCAAAATCTGTATCTCTTTTTACTTTTCCTGTTGGGCTCAAGTGAAGGTGTTGTCGGTCTGTCTGTGAAATCCAACCCACAAGATAACATAATCACATACATTCATTTCTCAGGGACCTTGGCGGCTCTTATCTCCTTGCTTTTATGATCTCTTATGAACGGCCAGGAATAGCAATTTACAGCCTGTTTGTAAAGCCATCTTAGTCTGAACCTAGCCTTCTCCTCTTTTATCACCCAGCGATATTCTGCAGCTAAATCCCATTCACCACAGCAAAATTTGCTCTGAGATCCATTTTAGAATAATGTTAAGTATTCTCTGTGTGTATGGAACATATCAAACATGGAATGGAGGGCAATTATCATTTCAATGAACTATTTATTAATAGAAAATGTTTTGTGTGCTTTGCTTAGATTTATTGCTATGCTGCCCACTGTACATTGTAGCCTGAAGCTATTTAGTTCACGTTCATCAGCCTCTCAGGCAAGCAGCTCTGCTATTCACACAGTTCTGGTTTTTCTATGTACTTTTTTCAATTTTATTTTACCATTATATCACCTAGAACATTAAACACAATGCTCAAGTTCCATGTGTTAAATCACAATTGTTTTCTACTAAAGTTCTAAGCTACCCATTTTTATTAGCAGTTACTTTATTAAATCCTTAATAACACAGATAGAATAGTTAGTTAATTTGTGTGTTGAGCCATGGATGTTAATTTGTAAACATAATAACATACTGCAATCATTTGCATAATAGCATTTTAATCTTTTTAGTAAAAGCTGTAATTCCCTACAAAGTACACTGCAGTAGAAACTAAGTGACTATTGGTAATAATACAAAAGGCCTTAAAATTCTGATCCTATTATAGTGTTGGAACATACCCAAACTGCTTCCATAATCTCTGAAATGTTACTGTTCTCTGATTTAGGTGTCTGTGTCAGGAATAAAAATGAAGTATAACTGGTAGCAGTAGACTATTTCCTAAATATAATTTAGTATTCACTAAGCACCAGCACTTTGCAAATAGCTCTGAGGCTTTCCTTCAAAGTTCAGAGCTCCAGCTATGCATATTGTGTGAGGACCATGGAACTCACTCTCGACTCCATGCAGAAGAGAAGGCTCTGATAAATCATGCTGATTTGGCACAGGGAAGGGCATCGGCCACCTGGGATTTGACTACTGAGTCTCCTCCCTCCTCTCTGCCCTACCAGCCTGATTGCTCCTCCTTGAACTGACTGCTTCTGAGTAGAAGTTCAGGAAAGAATGAGAAAGTGCAGTGAAGCCTTAAAGAAGCTACTTCAAAAAAACCCGATGGGGGCTCACTCTCTCTAGAGCCCATGAAGACCAATTGTAAGACTGCCCTCTACCCCCAAAAAGGGAAAGGAGAAAGAAAATAAAAAAGTAGTTGTTTAAGTCAGGCCAAGTCATTTTATGCAAGATCTGGTAATTCATTAATCCATCTGGCTGCAAACCTTGAATGAGTAACTTGCAGTAGTAATGGAGATGGGCAGGTCTACAAAATATTGGTGTTTAGAATCTGAAACTGTGCAAATCACTCTATCATTTTAGAAAAGAAAAGGCACAAAAGTATCTCCTATCATCACTTTGGGACAAATGACTTAATGGATAAGAAGTTGTTTAGCTTCAAACGGCTCTGCCATTGCTAAGAATGAGAGTGCGTATTTCATTGTGGATCTTTCTCCCCTTCTCCCTGTTCTCATTCAAGCTACAGTAAAACACAGTATCCTGCTTTGCTTTCACACTTACCTCAGAGTGCACAGTCTTAAAAGTTAAAAGGAACCTGAGAGGTTAAGAAGAAGAAAAAAAAATGGCCCTTACTGAAATTGTTTTACATCACAGGCAATTCATTTTATAAAACCCACAATAAAATTTTTCATTACTCAAAGAATAGGCACATAATTACAGGGACAAATTAACCTTGTTAAATGTGAAGTCTGGGATAGGGAATGGTGGAAGAACAATTTGGCTCTTCCCTGTAACAATGTGGTCTTTAATGTTCAGCTTTTTATCTTCTTTGTTGATTTCATCCAGAGGTGAGTCATCTGCTGGGCTGTGCTTCCAGGACATGGCATAGAGATAGTGGTGCATGGACAAATAAACACAGCATGTGTATAAGGTCTCCACACAGACACATGGTTGCTATACAAACAGAGAGTTTGTCCAATGCAACACCCTGAACCTTGTGATTACTTTCACCTACACTATTATCTTTGAAGTAAATCTAAGAAGCAATGAGCCACTTTTTCCTGATTCTGCTCTAAGATTTCCTCCTTGTGAATTTGGGTCTCCACTACTTTGGCCCCAAAGGTATCCAGGCAGAGTAACTTTGATGAACCAGTTTGAGACTCTGGGAGGTTGAAAAAGCCAGCAATAAGCCCATAAAATGGCCCATTTTACTTTCTGGAGTGCCTAGAGTGTCTGACATGCAATCATGGGTCGCTACCACCCCAAAATACAAAATAGCACTCTCTACAATCATTGTGCCTAATGAAACAGACACATTCTCACTTTGCAAATTGTAAATGGCTAAGAACTGAATCAACTTCCATGTAAAAACAGACAAACAAAAAACAACAACAACAAAAACAGCAGCCAATCTCATCTCTCGTAGCCACACCTTCCATTAACAAAAGCCACCAGCAGGCAGGAAAGTTAGTGCCAGTGAAAGATGGTCACGTAACCTGCATCCTGTGAGTTGCTATTTATTAGCAGGGGTTGATGCCAGGAGACAGAGCCCTGTGGGTCAGAACTCCTGAGCCGTATTTTTCCAGTGGTCAGCATAATGGCAGGGAGGAAATAGGGTGATAAACCAGATGTTCCCAAGATAAGCCAGATGTTATCAAGCCAAGAAGTCTAAAACAACTGTGCTTCAATGAAGTGTGTAGATGAGTACACACCACACACCATACACACACACATACACACACACACACGCACACACACGACAACACTATTTAGTCTCCCTGCAAGATAAGCCGGCAGTAGAGGCTGGAAATAAAGCAGCACACAGGCTGGGTCAGATTGTTGCTTCCTGATTTGTGACTCTCCAAGATGAACATCTAACTGATTTATACCCAGAATTTGGAATTTTGTGGTAGACTACAAATGCAAAGATAAGTACAACATAAATTTTTAAAATACTCCATAAGTCTCCATGAGTTTCAACATTCCTCAATGTTCTTATGTTACAGCCAATTATCTCTCCACTTAAATGGCTATTATTTTCTTACTTGAAGTCTATGTTCTCTGAAAGTGTCATTACCAAGTGTGGCAAAAATCTGGCTGTGAGCCGTAAATTTAATTTAAATGACAAACATTTATTGATTGCAAATTAGAAATTCCAGAAATCTTATAAAAGTGATTATTGTGAATTAATTCAGCCCTCCCACATAACAAAAAAGAACTTATTCTTCCAATGATTAAATTAAGGTGAGGTTGTTTATACATGCATTTTTTTTCTTGTCTATTTGTTTTGTTAAAATTCCAAGAGGTTTGCCATTCACAGAAAAGTCTGTCTGACCACAGGCACAGACAGAAGCAGGAATTCATTACCATGGAAGGCTGCAGAATTTCCTCCAAGGAGACAAGTGAAAAAAAGCAGACACCACGTAAATTTGTGGATTGGGTTAAATATGTTCTGTCCCTGCGGCAGTGAGGAGTGAGGAGATAGAGGGCCCCTTTGTAAAATGACTCACGAATCTAGGGAGTACTTCAGCTGCTAAAGGTGAGCAGAAGCCTAACCAGGGACAAAGTTGTGCTTCTCTTTGGAATATCTTTGAGTTAGCATTCCTTGCCACCTCTCTGTGAATCCTAACTCAGAGTTATCAGGGCTGATGGAATTTTCCTTCAAGGTGCTTTGAATCTGTTCCCTGAATGCTACCCCCTCTGCTATCGCCTTGTCCCTTCCCCGTACCTGTATCACATTGGGTTTGGAATGCAGCAGGGCCTGCTCTCTGATTTTCCGTATTTCCTACTTGCCTAGGGCTCTTAAGCACTATCATTCTTAAATACCACCTCTGTTATTTTGATCTCCTGCTAAAAACCTTTAATGACATCCTACTTTCTACCATGCAGACTCTAAACATTTCCAACTGGGGTCTCATGGCCCACCGTGATTTTGTACCTACTTTACATCCAAACTTACTGCCCCTACTTCTGTGTTCCCATTAATACACATTTTACTTTGAGTAAACACTTCACTCTTATTCTTTTAAAAGTCTTTGTGAATTTATTCTTGCTGTTTATGTCCTCAGTTAGAAATATACATACATACACACACACATATATACATGCATATATGCATATGTGAGCTTGCAATGTTTGCAAATTGCAAATATATATATGCATATATATATGTATGTATATATATATTCCTATGTAGGTACATATATATACATATACATGAATATACAGTCTTATATTGTTTTCCAATTGCTAAGAATACAAACATAGGAATATACTTGTATATACGAATACACAGTCTTACATGGTTTCCTAATTGTTTTACGTTTGTTCATTTTGCCTCCCAAACTAGATTTAAAGTCCTTTAGGACACAAACTTTCTTTTGTGCTTTGTATATAATCTTGACATTACCTAACTCAGTTCATACCATCAATAAACACATGAAAATCATCTTATTCCTTATGATACAAATATTTATTGAGTTCTCACTTTTTGCTGTTTTTCTAAGAAAATGTCTAGAAAAATGTCAGTGAACAAGACTGGCAGATTCCCTGCTCCCTAAATGCTCATGGTCTGTTGAACTACTGCCAATGTTTGTTATTTTAACTTTTTGACAGGTACATAATAAATGCCCACTTTTTGCAAAATTTAGAGTATAACTGAAAGCCAAATGAAGAAATGCAAAGTATCTATATTCCAACTGGAATAATCAAGTAGTCTTGAAAGCTTCCACATTCATTTCCTTGATGCCATATAGCAGGAAAATTTACACACAAATACAAAACCACCACTCATTCTTTTCTGCTACAAAGTTCACAGTCTCAGGCTTCCTGAGAGTTCTAGCAATGACCAAACATGAATGCTGGCTGGCTACAGCTGTGAGAGTCCTTTTCTCCCCATCAGCAAAGGCAGGCCTCAGAACCTATCACAAGTAATGACCTAGAGACAACTGCATTCTCACTTGCCATCATTCTAACAAACCCCAAGTAGCTTCATTCAGAAGTAACAGATGAATGAATGAAAGATGCCCATTCAGTTGTATCATGGAGGCATTAAAGCAGGTGTTAAAATAAATCAGGGACAAGGTTGCCCACAGTGACCCAGAAAGGCCAATATGCTATTTAAACTAACCCCATGCCATCCATCTTTACACACTGCTGTGCTGTAAAAGTAGTCCTTTATTCTCCTCCTTCAAACAATGCACAAAGGCAACAGAGGGAAGGAAGTTATGTTGCAATATTCTGAAACATAAATCTTGCTACCAGCCGGTCCAGGGACAGCATCCTGTTTTCCCTACACATGGATCAGATTCACTGAAGGCTGTTACCTCTAAGCCTTTAGCCCTGTTTTTTTTTTTAAGTGGCTTCTGAATCGTACCTGGTCACACATCCGAACACAGGTTGCATAAGCAGAGAACACTCTGTGTCCAGTTACTCAACCAAACATGTGCCATTGCATGTCCCCACCCCTCTGCCCCCACTCAGAATTCCCTTTCTCAAATTGTGACATTCACTTTCATTCTTTATCATTATTAAGTTTGTGATGCTAAATAAAAATTAAACTTGGATTCAAACATATGGAAGAAACAAAAGGAAGAGATACATAATTTACTCTCAACATTTTAAGACTCTGACACTCTATTATATACCCCTAAATCCCACTTTCTGCTGTGATGAGAATTCAGAGAGCCGAGGGCCAGTTTCCAGTGGTGTCATTGACGTGCTCCTTGAGTCAGGGAAAAGCATTTAACTACTCAGTGCCTGATTTTATTCTGGGAATCCAAAGTAGATAATGCTTGTTATTGTCAGATTAGAGACGGCAGAGCCCGTGACTGTTTAACTTGCTCAAGTACAAGGCCTTCTCAAATGTGATGAGGCAGGGCTTTGCAAATTGGAAGAAGGTGAGCGCAGGTGAAAAGTCCACTGTGAGTGTCTGGCCCTGGGAAAGCACTTCTCTGAAATGCGGCTTTGGGAGAAGCAACACAAACCTGTGGCCGCAAAAGAGTTATTTGGTTACATACGAACCTTCTTCACAGGGGAAGACCCAATCTTAGAATGTCACCTCTGCCCAAAACACACTTTCCTTTCGCATTTTAGAAAAGATGTATGAGTTTAACACTAGAGGGCAAAGGGTGGAGGCGACATCATGCCATGTAAATGCTCCTGAAGCTGCCACTGTGGGTAACCACATTGCCACATATGACCTTACCCTTTGCCTAGATAAAGAATGGGCTCTGTGACATCAGAGAAAACTGTTATGGGAACTTACCTAAACAGTCAATTTTGCCCTCTGACACTAAGGGAATACCTGACATAATAGTCCTGGAGCCCCAGGCGTGTCGATACCGCTAAATGACTTCTCATTCTTTATATCCAGTACCTTACTATGTCTTCTCTCAGAAATCTCACCAATTAATCTTTAGTAATTTATAAGGGGGAATTTTGTGACTTTTTTTAAAAACAGGGTGTTTCAACCTCAGCGCTTTTTTCACTGGAGGCTGAATCATGTTTTGTGGTGGGAGCTGTTCTGCATGTTGTAGGATGTTTGTGAGCATCCCTAGTCTCTAGTCTCTACTCAGTAAATGCTCGTAGCATCAGCTTGTCTCCAGTGGTAGCCACCAAACATGCCTCCAGACACCATCAAATGTCCTGAGTTGGGGTGTCGGGGGGAGGACTAAAATTGCCTTTGGTTAAGAATAAATGGTTTAAAATGACCTAACGAGAGACTAAATTAAATGAACTTTTTGTTTTAGAGTCCTGCCTGAAAATAATTTTATTAGTGTGGAATATGATACAGGGAAACAAAAAGGACAGTATTGCATAGATTACGCATCTACATTTAGATAATTAACTAGATGCTGAACCAAGTCTCCTGAAGGTACAAATGTGAAGTACCTCTCACAAATACCACAATACAAAATACAGGGACATGAAGGTTATGGAGAACGTTGCATTTTCTTTAAAGTAGTCCTGCCAGAGAGGCATTGACTCCTTTGCCATCTCCCCCACCTCTAAGTTATTCTCTAGCCTCTACAAAATGCATGGCATTCACCTGATATGGAATAGCTGATTTTTAGATAAGAGGTCTATAGAGATGGACATTTTTTTAAAGCACTATTTATTTAATGCAGCATGACTTAGAATGGGCCTGTAACCTGACAAGTGTACTGAGTGAGGAATGTTCAATTTACCAGTTCTAACTGGCCAAGTCCTCACATGAACTTTCTAAGACCTGGCTGAGAAGCCTGGGAAAGCGGAATTAACCACAATCTTCAGTGTTTCCTCCACCTTGTTCTGTCTCCCCAGTCCTAACTCTACTACCTTAAGCATTCTTCCAAAACCCACTTAATCTCCAGAGGTATTACAAAATCTCAGCCATCGGCAGAACCTACAGCCATCTCAGCTCACCAGCTAACTACCTCCATGCCAACCAACACTGAAAGGAAAGATTCTGTTCTATTTTTAAATATATTGAGCAAAGAAGCAGCTTGATATGTCTTTGTAAAGGATGGCTGTCACCCAAATTCATAGGTTCTCTGTTTTCAACAAGGATATAGACTTTGAAGTCCAATAAATTTGGGGTTCAAACTCCAGGTCTTTATTGTCAACTGTGTGATTTGGGGAAAATCAAATAACCTCTCTGAGTTTCAGTGTCTGCATATGTAAAACAGGAATGATAGTAATAGGACCTAATAAAAGGTTGTTTACAAAGATAAGTGAGATGACATGTATTAAGCATGAGTATTCTAAAATGTTGGCCATTACTATTATTGTTATCAACATGAATAGATTTATCATTCACTCCTGATTCCACAATCATTTATTCAGCATGTGTTATGTGCTGGGTTCAAGAAAAACTCAATTAATATTTTAAAATTGGCTTTCTCAAGACTTGGATTTCAACCAAATAACTTTGGAGTATAAGAAATGTCTTAGCAGGTGGAAAACGAAGTCTGGCACACAGTAGGTGCTCAGAAAACATTAGATGATGATGATGATGATGATGATGGTGCTCACAGTTGTGATAAAAGAAACTAGCTGATTTGTCAATCTTCATTTAATTCACTTGCCAGAGTACTCACTAAATGTTTGCTCCTATAAAAAATCATGTATTTTCAAGTCAATGATTACTGATCTTGTGGGAAAGAATTTCTCTTCTCAAAGTAACACTTTAATAGGAATAGATTAACATTCTTTATTATAGGGTAGGCTTATAATAAGAGTCCAGAGTCAGGGAGGTAATTCTTGCTACTGAAAAGTAAATGAATTTTGACTGATTTATAAGTATAGAGAAGATTAGCCAGGTTTAGAAATTCCCATTATATAAAGAAATTAGAGATATGAACCAAAATCAAATTATTAGTAATAATAATAAAGAGTTCACCTAATTAGTAAAGCAAATAAAGGTAGACATCTACCCCCTTGGTTTAAAAAATGCCTTCTTATTTATGAATTTATATGAGGTACCATTTATTGCTCATTATCTTTCTATGGGAAATAGACAGGAATAAACAGGTTTAGACTTTTGTTCTTCCTTGTCACTAATTCTTTCACAACCCCTTATTATTTCAACAGAGTTTAACTCACTCAGTTGTTGATTCTTAGTCCCTTAAGTCTTTAACGAAATAAAATAAAATAAAAATAACACATATGTTTCCAAACTCTGTTTTTCCATAAGTTAGAAAGTTTGTAAAAGTCTTTTGATGACAGCAAAGTAAGAACCCATGATGTGTTCAGGCCTATTAGCATGTTACTCTGGCCAAAGCCAAAGTCAATGAAAAATTAATTTTTCCAAAGGATGTCCTTACCTCAAATATGTTTGAAGGCTCATTGTTGTACTGATTGGATATTATTTCTGATTGGTCACTGCACCACTTGAGTCCACCCAGAAAGCTGTCTGTATCCAAGTCGTTCACATCTAGTTCAGAAAGATCAAGTTCAGGAAGATCTGGGCAAAGAGGCTGGTCTTCACCAACCAGAGCAGCACACTGCAGGAGGCAGAAAAAAAAAAAAAAAGCTTTTATTAACCACAGGAATTTATTAAACTGCAATAGCATGTGATAGGAATTAAGCCTAGTTAATGCAACGACATCACCAAAGCTAGTCTCTGGGACTTTAATCACCAGGAAAAATATCCTAAAATCTTTACTCACTTGGCTCCTGAAGGATAATTTCCCTGATTTATTCCATCCAAAATTCTACCTTCAAACACATGGTAAATACCATGCTCCCATGAAGCTTTCTCTGATTCTTCCAGTTAGAAATCAACTATATACCTTTGTACAAAATTCTTGGTACCTGTTGGATAGCTACTGCTTCTAAAGTTTCAAATTGTCTTATGGTTAGCCATAATACAAACTTGATTTTACCTTGGAAATTCCATCACACATAATAGACTCTCAATAAACGATTGCTAAATGGAAAAAGAACAAAGAAATCTCACTAGGAAAAAATTTCTCCATTTACACTCCTTTTAAGCATTAGAATTCATATAATTCATTTGGAAACTAATGATGCAAAGCCCTTTGACTCATCTATAGTTCTCCTGAATTGTTATTTATAATCATTTACTCTTACTTGACTCTTCATGACTTTTTGGACTTCATCCTTAACAGGCAAAAGCAAGTTCCTTGAAATAAAGGACAAAAATCATATTTTTTTCTATATGGCTTTTGTATGTAACTTGCAAGTTTGTGTGTGTGTGTGTGTGTGTGTGTGTGCACATGTGCGTATGTGTGTGTATGGCTGGGATCACTTAGTACTTGGAAAAGAAAACTCACAATAGCGCATCATGACTATATATTGTTTATTATTTATGTATATCTAAACTGTGCTCTAAGTGAATTCAAGATAACTGTTTTTGTTTATAGAGTTTTAAAATATTTTTTATATATTGAGAGGTTTAAAATATCTTCTACCGTGGCTGGGCAGCTTATCACCAAAATTATTTTTAATTGTCAAAGTCTTTCACCCCATTACATGGAATACACAGTCTTTTTAACTGTTTCACCAGGTGGCTTTTGGAGGCAAGTGGACTCCCATTACCGATAAGGTGGTCACCTAAACTTGCATTGACTTCCTTACTGCTAATATTAGTCTGCAGATAGTAAGAAACACTACAGGAACTCCTATTGCAGGGGTCTGGCATTGGCAGATCAGTAATGATTTTATCCACCTGTGAGTTGGGGCATCTAAATCAGGAGGCACACACTGACGTAGCACCTTCATGGCCCCACCTTCCAAGGTCAGGAGAGATGCTGTGGAATTGTTCACATCCAGGCAGCAGTTAGGCATAAAGCCAAAGATGCTCCTTGACATTTACATTTTGAATGAAATAAGTTTTATGCAGATTTTCTTTCTCAAGCACCCCTGTTATCCGTGGCAGGGATTCCTAGCAGGCCACATTACACAGGTCATATGCAGCAGCGTGATCAGAAGCAACACGCTGAGAAGTAAGTACTGGGTAATGGAGTCAGCAGTTGGTAAGGGGAGCATGGGGGAGACTAAAAATCATCGCCATCCTTCTTTAATATCATTGGGCCCCATTGAGATCTCTGGCAGCGGGCACAAGGGAATGCAAAGGAAGGGCCTTCCTCGCCATCAAAACTCTTTCCTTATAATTTTATTGGTCTTTCCTTTTATTATCTGAGTTAGCCCAAAGTTACAGATCAGTGTACTTGACGAGGTTTATAACTAAGTGGAGGTTGGGCTGAAGAGATCTCGTTCTGGTACAATGCTCATATTTGGTTGCGGGTGTAACACTTCCCAGACTCCATTCTTGCGAACACAGCTTATCTTCCAAGCACCAAGACACGATCTTAACTTTTCCTCAATGTGACCAATTCAGAGACAGGGGGAGAACTTTTTCAATGGTGCAAGATACACTAGAATTTTATAGGAGGATAGTCTTTAAAAAAAAACAAAACACAACAAAAATAGCAACACAAAAGTAAAAATAATCAAGAAAATGTAGGCTCTCCATGTATGGCTTAAGTTCCTGTTGTGAAACATAGGAACCAACCATGTTTTGGAATGCTACAGTGGCATACTGACTTGTGGACAACTTCTTGTTGTCCCTCTCTTTAACTGCCCTCTTTGGCATGACTTGTTCAAAACCCTTTAACCTTCCAGGAATATGTATTTTAAAATAACTTTTGAAAACCATTGAACAGAATGAGGTCAATTTATTGTATTGGTGCTATCTTGTCATTTACATATTCCTTTCCTTCCTCTCACTTGTGCTTTCTCTCTCTCTCCCTCGCTCTCTCTTTTTGCTTTTACGGTATGGTTGAGAAAAGTGAGTGTGCTCTTGTCAATGTTGACATGCTAATAAAATCTGTGCTCCTGAATGTGGCATTATCCTGCTAATCTAAAACACATTAGTGGTAGCAAGTGTTCCTGTTATTAATTTCTATTTGGCCTTTGGACGATGCCAGACTTAACAGTCCGAGCCCTGTAACTGTCCTCATCTGACATGCTGATATTTACTGTTTCCCTACACATCTGTAACAGGTGTGGTTTATTGCAATTACACAGACACATTCTACTGCCTCTTTGCAACTATGACAGCTGTTTCACAACTGTAGCCTCAATTTTATAACAAGATTTAAGAGGATAAAGCAGTCACTAAACACAAAAAGCTAATTATTGTATGTTATTTCACCCCAACAGACTTTTCTCTTAGTTAAGGAGCAGACAATAAATTAGCTTAACTGCACTGATGATAATGAATCATTATAATTAAGTATAATTCTCTATTAACCTTTTGGAGGTTTTTGTGCCATTGATGGTAAATTTTAAAGAGAGAGAGGAGAAGGAGGGGACTTGGCCACATTAATTATATTAATGAAAAAAGAAACTTAGTTCTTAAAAAAATTAGTTGAGGCAGGGGAAAGGGGGTGGAGAGAGGGGCAGTAAAGAATGACAGACTGAGTGGAGTGTATGTCATGTGAATTGTCTCTATCAGTCTTAGTAACCTTATTGTACATCACCTTCATTAAACTGTGAAACATGGGGCACTCCAAGTAGCTATAGTGATATAGGCCTTTATTAACCAATGTGCTGTCCTGTCATTATGTGCAAAAGGGCATAATACGTTTTAGGATGGCGGCAAACATTAATGATTCAAAAAATGAAAACTGCCTGTGCTACCTGCTGCTTGTAATATTTTAGACTGGCAGGGGTGATTCCCAGAGCCGCTGCCATGTAGGCAAAGCTTCTAGCAGCTAGCTGCCTATAGTGCAACAGAGCAGTGACTGGCCCAATCTCAGCTGACTGGCGACTCCACCACAGCCGGACAAGTAGCCAAGACCTCTCCTCTTTAAGAAAAAAATTTAAAGGCCACTCTATTCTAAATGCTTCTGATGCTTATTTGAAAATAACTGCAGGAATTCCAATGATTAAAATAAATCTTCCTTATTTCCATATGATCTAGTTCCTCAATCAACTCCTAGCAGCATCAGGAATAATACATGATGGAAAAATGAAACTACAGCAGCTGAGACCCACAGTGCCAGCCAGACAACCACCCACAGGACACTCCGGCTACTCAAAGACAATTAGGACTTTGAAGCTACTTATAACCCTGACTCATAATGGCTACAGGGCATATGAATTATCCATATCTATTCCACCTTACCAAGAAATCGGAACAAGATAACAATTACAATCCACAAATACAATCTACCAAGGCAAGGGAGGGCAAATGGAGCCAACATTTGCAAACCCAGCAAAGAGTTGAGAATCCCGGGCATGCCTCGCTAGATAGGAAAAATGCATTCACAGACGGCCTTGGCTAAATTATTTTCACTCAGATGTGTATCGCTACACCACATGGACACCTCATTTAATCAAATCACGTGTGGGCTTGATCCTCCCCCTTACCCTACGTGCCCCCAGCTACCCAGAGGAAACACTCGCAGTCTTTTGCCAGATTCATTGTTAGCAGCTGGGATCCTCCATGCAATTCAATTCGAGTCGATCTCACCAGAGTCCACAGAAAGTTTCGCTTGTTTCCCAAGTTGCCCAAACTTTCCTTCCGAGAACACTCCATTGTGCTGAATGCAAACACGCCGAGGTCCTCCGTCCCCCCACTAGAGTCCAGAGATTACGAGGAAACTGCTTGCGTTATTCTCCCCCTGTATGAATTGTAGCCAGCAGAGACTGTGGAATTGATGTATTGCCGTCTATTTTTACACAAGCAGCGAGCAGCTCCACACACAGTCCTGCATAAACTCTATTCTCTCTCGGCTTCAGGCAGCTCTCCGTGGTACAGGAAGATTTAACCATTGGCTTCCCTGCCACCGACGCAAACGGAAAACCTTGCACTGCAAGGCATTTTTTTTTATTCGCTGGCCAAATCTTTCAACCACGCATAGGAGTTTTAAAGGAAGCAGCATCGTTGTTTTGTGTTCTCTGGGAAAAGCAATCTAAAATAGCCCAGCAGAATTATTTAGGATTTTGTAAGTTCTCTGTCTAATGAACAGAGAGAGAGGGGGAAAAAAAATCCGGACTAGAGTCAAAACGGACTATATTTGAACACATCCATTTTAATATTTTTATCTTCGTCTTATTATAAATAGAAATGGCATTTTTCCAACCAGGCCACTAAACACCACTGGAAAGACTTCAGCTTCTGATTCATATCAATATCTTAGAGCATAAATATTGCATATGAGTAGAAGCAGCGCCAAAGTCACATGGAAAGAGTTTCTAACTGCAACAGATACTGATGACAGCAGCTAAGCTTTGATTTGCTCAAGGCATCTCAGAGCCACCTTAAAATAGCAAACTTATTGGAGTTAAGATAAGATTGAGATTCCCTTGTAAAAGCTCCTGCCTGGACTACTTTCCTGCCTCCTCTGCTTGCCCAAGCCCATCCCCCCTTACAGGAATAATAGCATCTGAGGGAAGCGTCAGTCCTGGCTGCAGCGCCGAGCCCTGCCCCAGCTCACCTCGATGTCACTCCATACAGACTCAGAGTCCTGGTTGCACATGTCCCACGCCATCCAGCTCCTGAATGACGCCAGTCAAGCTTTTTCAACTCCAAACCACAGTGACACAGTGCACACACTCATGCAGGCAACCAGCCCCTTACTGAGAGTGAACTGAAGGCACCTGTCTTACTACAGTCCCCAGTCACATGACAAAGCTATTAAAAAGTAGGCTGGGCTGTCACTCACCCAGCCTCCCTTCCCCTGTGCAGCTTGCTGCTCTAACTCGTGACGTCACTCAAAGGCAGCCCTCTGCCTCAGTGAAGTAACGCTTTAAAAAAAAAAAAAGAAAGAAAAAAGAAAGAAAGGAAACACTTGGACTTTTGGAGGCTTTGAGCATCATGCTGTGATTAAAGCCAGCTTTGAATGCCACAGACTCTAAACGGAGCCCTGGCCATATAATAACCAAAATCCCCTGCAATCTTTTTTTAATTTATTTTCCTTCCAAAACAAGCAAGTGGCAAAGCTCCCTGTTTCATGACAGAGGAACTACATTCTTAGCTCAAATGTGTATTCCCCAAGAACTCTTTAATTCTAAGATCTCCAAGTGGACTCAAGCTCAGTTTGGGACTAAAGCAGGAGCTTATCACATGATGCATTTTTATGAGACATTTTCTCATTGGGGGAGTGTTTGAAATCAGCAAATGGGGCTTTTTTTTTTTTTTTTGCTTGTTTAATCAACAAAACAGCCTGTATTTGTTAAGGTATAAACAAACTCCTCTGCCCAGAATTCGGCTGCCCCTATGGCAGTAGGGAATACCAGCTCCAGAAGTGTTACTGCAGTTTTCTTTGCTCCATATAAGGAGAACAAGCCACAAAACCCCAATCCTTTCAGCTTCCTTCTAATTATTTCCATTTCTCTCATAGGCTCCCAGAAAACAAGTGTTAGTAAATACAGTCGCTGCTGCTGTGCTCAGATCAGCTTAGACTCCCGGCTTCATTTTTTTTTTTTTTTTTAACATGTAGCATTTCCCCTCTAACTGCCTTAGGGTGCCTTTCTGAATAAACATTGAATTCCAACCCTAGTGCCCTGGGTTGTGTAGTTTGCCTTTTGAAATCAAGAATGTCCGTGAAGTGAGGGAAAAATACCAACACACTATTAGCAGAAATACTCAATTCCTGAGCTTTACTTTTTATTATTTTTCAGCTCGCACCTTGAGACAATGAGGGCTAATGCAGGTGCAACTGTTTTATGATGACACTACATATTGAATACATAACAAACTCAAGGTCCTGGATACAGTGGAAAAACACTCCCTGTTACATGACAGTCTGACTTAACCCTTCCAAGTTCCCAGGAGATGTATACATTTATGTATCTCGGTGAATAAACATGTTTTCATAAAATGTTAAAGCCAATACTTTTAGAATAAGCTCAATTCTTTTACTTGACAATAATATATCTGATAAAAAATCCCCCAGTAATCTAAACATAATTGGTAAAATATTATTCTGCTGAGGTTAATGTACTAGGTTCTTCATCGTCTAGCTCATCATGCAGAAAAGCACAGTGATTTGCCCTAACACATATGTTAAATATTAAGTTTTAGTTGCTCAAATATTAAAGTGAAAGAAAGAACAAAACAAACAAACAAACAAAATACTACCAGACTGCTGCTTCTTTCAGACATACATATGATAAGAGATTTGTCTGCTGTGATATCTGCAACAAGTTGCTAGTAAATTCCCAAACAATGTAAGGAAATTGACAGTTTATCATTACTGGGCATAAAAAGGTAGCCAAGAGCTTTGACATTTTAAGTTTGCTGAATACATTTCACAGGCACATTTTCCCTTTTACAAATAGCAGAAAATTACTGTAGTTTTAATTTTCTAAAGAAAGAACAGGAAAATCCAACCTCAGGAATACTTTTCCACAAGCAATTAGTGACATTACTCTGCCCTCCTCACAAAGAAACACTAATATAATTCTTCCCAATTGTATTCTGATTTAATATAAAACTTTAGTAAATTATTAAAATTCAGGACAAAAGTCATTGGCTCTACCCTCAATGGTCAACTATGAAATAAAATTGGTCATCTGGCTAAGAAGAGTCAACATTTATTAATTATTATCAGGTGATTTTTACACTGTGATATTCACTGATACTTTTATTTGTGTCCATCCAACGCTAGATATTCATCATATTTCTGAAACCTATTCACACCTTTTAGAGATGTTCTTTACACTGGGACATGCTTATTATAGATTTTATATTTTAATCTGCCCAGATTGTATTGTTGGGATTTTCTTATTTTTTGCCATCTAATTCCACTTCTAAAAAATCAAATCAGCACATGCACTGAAATCAGAAGTAATTTCAAACACTTGTTTTTTCTTTGCTATCACTACCACAAAGAAGGTGGTGATTCAGAAGTAACAACATTTAAAGGACTTATAAACTACAGCATATTGCATTTCCCCCTCAAATTTCTATTACTGGAAAAATCAAAATTAAATAGATTCTTAGGACAAATTAGAGTGCTTTCCACTATTTTTTTTTTTGGTCTTAAAATTACAACTGTAATGAGAGGGATGTTTCAGAGGTTTTATAATTTTGTTAATTAACTGTTCAGATTAAAATATTTCTTCTGTCCAGTTTTTTCCTTTACTCAGGAGAACTTAAATTGTTTATTGCTCACCAATCTCGGTTTTTCTGGTTCCCCGGGTCTATTTCTCTCACTCTCTCCTCACAGCCCTCCTTTCACCCCTTCATCAACTCTGCCTGCAAAATTTCCAAATATTCGGTTTCAGACAACGAGGATCTATCAAAACTTGACTGTGTGCACAGCCATGTATCACAAGGACTGCCAAGAAAGCATATGACATGGACACAAGAGGCTTGCCATTTTAGGGGGATGACAACTCTTATAAATGGATAATAATTTGGTATGAAAAAGCAATGTCATTTAAATCAATACGCAGGTTCTTTTTCTACTGCTTAAAACACACCCTGGTTAGGTACAAGTTCCTTTCATTGACCACTGCAGTTCACACCCAAATCAAATCCATTTTATCTCAACAATAGAAAAAGGTATTTATTAACATCTGGTGAGTGCTCCTAATGCTACATATCTACACAGAGTCTACATTCCATCCTGATAGAATTTCTCCCCTCTGTAGTTCTGTTAACGTTTTCCAGGACTCCAACACTGGTAGAGGCAGGAGAATCTATCTCGAGTTGCTAACAAAGAGAGAAAAAAAAAAATCCCTGAGAGAATAATCCAATTCTCTAACAAAAATGCTGAATGAAGTGTATAACATTTGGGTTTCCTTCCTCCCTTCTACCCCAAATTAAAGGTGTTTCCCACCCCTCAATATTGCAGACAATGTCCAACTGCCCACTTCTAAAAAATAGAAGTAAATTCAAACCCCAAACTCAAAAACCTCAGACAACAGCAAAAACAATTGGTTTTGATGTCTATACTGAAAATAGGTCATTTCAGAAGCAAACTCAGAAGAGCCATTAGGATAAATATATTTATTCACTAGTTTTTATAAGTTTATAAGTTTTTGTTTTTACAAAACAAACAAAAAACTACCAGACTGCTGCTTCTTTCAGATCATACATATGATAAGAGATTTGTCTACTGTCATAACTGCAACAAGTTACTAGTAAATTTCCAAATAACGTAAGGAATTGACATTACTGGGCATAAAAAGGTAGCCAAGAGCTTTGACATTTTAAGTTTGATGAGTACAGTTCATAGTCACATTTTTCCCCCTTACACACAGCAGAAAATCACTGTAGCTTTAGTTTTCTAAATAAAGAAAGAACAGGAAAATACAACCTTGGGAATGCTTTCATACATGCAATTTATACAATAACTGCATAAGAATATATGTATGCAGAAACTTCTCAAGAAAGAAAGGTGGAAAGCTAACATATACAGCAGACCACGTATGGGCTAGACATTAAGATCAGCACTTCATATACCACATCTCAATCAATTCAGTCCTCCAAACTCTCCAATAAACATGACCTGTGTACCCATTTTACAATGGAGAAAAATAAGGCTGCGCAAAGGTTCCAAGAACAGCTGAAAAGAGCATGCAAATCGCTGAAAGCCTTTCTAGGAAGAACTAAAGTTCCATGCATAAAAATAATAATCATCCCCAAATTAAGGCCATAGCAAAGACCCCGGAGGCAACTTTATAACTGAGGGAGAGTCTACGTAGCTGGAAACCAATATTCCTGGGAATGCTGCCTGCCTAGAGCATTCGTCCAGAAAGCAAAGGGGCCTGCCTAGAATTGCTAATATTTTTAAAGTTAATCATTGTTAACAGGCATTCAATTTCTTGCTTTTAATTCCTAGAGGGACTAATTGATCCTGATACCCCACATCAGTTTCTGAACACATGCTTTGAGTCTCTGGTTAGAAGCAGAGATTGCATGGAAAACAAAAAGTTGGTAGCAGGATAGGATATAACAAAGACTCATGTTCTATAAACACTTTAAAATCAAACCTCATTTTGCACAAAAAAGACCACAGTGATGTCCATGTGAACAAAGAACCTTTGAGGAAGTAACTAGAGGAAAATCAAGAGAGCCTGAATGCCTCCTAGCATTTCTTTTTCTTTTTTTTTTTTTTTATAAACAAGTTATGATAGACAACCTCAGCAACACATCTCTCATCTTCAATAAAAACTGCAGGCCAGCTCTATGGAACTGAGTCGGCCTCTAGTTTAATTTAGACCTCAAAATGTGCTTTTGGCATTTTTCATATTAAAACAAAAAATAACAAAATTAATCTGAGTTGCAGTCAATTGGACTAATCTAAACATAAAGCAACAACTGTACTTGTTAAACACACAGATAAGAGATAATAAAAGGATGGCTAAAATCTGATTTTGTCTGATGTTCAACTCTGTTGTATTTGTGAATCTACATTTTCATTTACCTTAATTATTCCAGGTTTACCTATCTATAATGCAGAGAGTTATTGATTATTTTGATGATAAATGTTCAGTAGGATTATCTAGCAATGTTTTTTTAAACTGGAACTGAAAATAAGGCATATCAAGTATTGCCAAATTTGGTGCTATTTAAAAATTTAAAGTGCTACTGAACTTCAATATATAATGTAACATTTCATTTACTAAGAAGAATTTTTTTTTTTGCAATAGCTGAAGTTAGTAAAGACCAGAGGAAATTGAGGTACACAAATTGCTAAACTGAAAAAAGAAAAAAAAAGGTCATCAAATTGTTCCCCTGGTGCTAATTTTTTAGCGCTCAGGTCCTAATTAGCTTAGCTGTTCTTGAACAATAACAAAACAAAACTGTATTTTGCAAATAGTCTCAAAAGGGAACAATAAATAGGTATTTTTTTTTTCTTTTTCTTATTTTAAATACCACCAGACAGAGTCTTGAATAGATTTTTAGTTATTTGGCTTGTTTCTGTGAGAGGTTTTTCCAGTGCTTTGATATTTGAATTTTGCTCTAGCAAAACTAATACATATATATTCCCAAAATGTTGGAGAGGTAGAAAGGAAATAAATTCTAATCTTATGAAGCAATTAACTTTGAAGTCTAAGCTACATTTTGTGACCACAGATAAAGGCTTACTTTATATTTGCTAGCCTAATTAGACACAAGATTTTTGAGGAAACATCTTTAACCAAGAAGACCACTTCCAGGATTGACCTCTACATTTAGCAATTCAGCTGAAATTTAGCAATTCAGATGTCAGATACTATTGGTAGAATTATGCTGGGTATAATTTTTCTACAGAGCAAGCAGGCAATATGTATTCAAAGCTTTTAAAAACCTCATGGACATAGAACATCTACTTCTAGAAATTCATTCTCAGGCAATAATAAGGGAATGTATACAAAGATTTTTCATGTGAGAATACCCAATGCAACATTATTTGCATTATTGAAAACTTGAATGCAATGTGAATATCCAACATTAAGTAACCTAGGTCAATATATATATATATATATATATATAGACCTAGGTCACTTAATTAAAATATATTTTACAACAGATTTTAACAACATTAAATATATATATTTAATATATATATATATTAAATATATATATTGTTAAAATCTGTTGTAAAATACATTTAACAGCATAATGGGAAAGTGTTAAAAATATATTAGGGTTTCAAATTAGGCTTGAAAAAAATTATAATGATAAAAAGGTTACCTGTAAAAATATATCCTCAGAAAGAAGAGAAGGATGAGGAGGAAATATAACAAGACACTCATAGTGGCTGATGACATTATAAGTACTTTTTAACTATTTTTATGTGTGTGTGCCTTTCTGTAATTTTCAAATTTTCTCTTATAAACATGTATGACTTTCATATTCAGAAGAATTATTCAGTTTTGAGAGGAACAGAGAGACTCAGTATTAAAGCCATGCCTGCTTAACATACAGGGAATGTGGCAGATAGAAATAGCCACTGATGTCCAATATTATATCTCAAATATTCATCATATATTTAAAATGAAGCCATTTCTGTCTGTCATACCAAGTCCAACAGCTACTCCACTTAGGATGCAAAGCTCATGAGCAACACTGAGGGACGTTAGTACCTGGTATACTTAGAAATCCCGGAGTTATGGGGAGAAGGAAGCTATCAGCTACTATTAGCTTGCCTCAGAGGCAGACCCAAAACCACTATCCCCCAGACACCACCGCTATCTTCCCTTTGTTTCTCAATTTGAAATTTACCCAATTGTTAAGTCAACTTTCCCTTCAAAACTCTCAATTAGCCTTGGTGGGGTTAAAGAAACTCATTCATTTGTACAATAGTAAATATTTTCAAGTTGGTATGAATAAACTGGTAAGAATAATTCTCAAGAAGACAGTCTACCAACTAACTGGGGAAAAAAAGAAGGAGCCACCAGCAGAGGCTTAGGGGAAGAGTGTTTAGAGACATGGCTTCCACTGGAGATAATTGAAATTGATTTGACCAGGAAAATGCAGTCCCAATTTCAGCCTGGTGACATGCAACTAAACTTATGGAACACAGCCCATCCCTAAATGTGAAACCACCTGTGTAAATGCTGTCATGTTGCAGCCCCGTGCTTGGGCAGAAAGCTCATTTTTGGCTTCTCAAATATCACAAGAGGGGATAACTCACCTTTCTTTCCCCCAAAGGTCAACTATATTCATAGGAATGAAAGCTTTATATCAGCCAATTTGATTTCATGTTCTCACAGTTCCCTGGGCCTTTTCTGCAGATCATTCTTCCTACACATGGGTGTTCATTATTTTGACCAATAAGAAGTTTGTAAGAAAAGGGGTAATGAGGTTGAAATCAAAGCCAGCCAGCTTTAAGAAATTTAAGGTGAATATAGGAGGCTCATGTCTATCTGACAGGTAGAGTCACTTTGGGGATCTTGATTCAGCCCAAAATGAAAGGCAAATGCATGATAAGAAGAACATGGCCCTCACTCAGCTATGTCACTTGCCAGCAATGCAACTTTGGGTGGTTCACGTAATGATATGAAGCCTCGGTTTCCTTATCTGTCAACAAAGATGGCTGGATTCAATTTAATCAAAGATCTCTGCCAGATCTAAAATGTAGTGATGTGCCTGTCTTGACAGAGACAGACAACTCAGGAAGCCTCCTTAGCACAGGGTGAATCCAAATGTCTCATTTCACAAAGATACTGGAAATCAGAGATGATGTACAAGAAAGGCAACTGGTGCTCAGCGTTGCTGAAAGAGCACAGCTTCATCGTTTTCTTTGCAATATAGATATTTAACCAGTCAACCTTTCTAGTAAAAGAATACCACAAAACTTGTGAAATATTGTACTTTCAACCACAGGTACCAGCTGTGAGTAGATCAGCTTCCTAGAGACCTGAGTTTCTTACAAAGCTCAGGTAGCTTCCCAGAGAAACAGTAGGCTTTCATCTTGTTTATCATTAATTCTGTAAAGTAGCATGAGCCATATGTAAGGCCAAGTCCCTGCATGCATAGCAAGTGTGAAAACCACACAACTGACATGGTAGTCACTACATGTGCTTTAGAAATGGTGTCAACCAGAGAGAGAAGATTCAGAAAGGAAAATAGATATTATATTCAGGGTTTTGTAAATAAGAATAAGGTCTACAGCATCTAAGGAAATGAGAGCTTAAAGTAACATTCCTTCCTCCTCATATCAGAAGATCCCCCCCCTTTAAATAAGAAGCTCATTAGATCTGGTAAAAGATTGTACATATTTTTAATTTAGGAGGGATCAGCTGAGATATTAACATAGGGTGTGGAAGAAGGAAAAAAAGGTCATATGCCTAATATTTTAGCACAACAGTGTTAGCAAGTGTATTAAACCGAGGCCATATCACAGGGTAGAGCTTCCTGCTCAACTGTTTTCTTTGCACATACAACTCTATTGACCAAGAGGTAGAAGATTTATACTTTGGTGCCCCCTAAGATCAACCAGCTTGGGGGTTTTCCTTTAAGGTTGAGTGAATTAGTCGCAGGCAAACTACCAGAAAATTTGGAAAGGGAGCACTGAGGACATAGGAGTAAGGAAGGTATGTAAATGTTAAACCTCAGTCAGTACAATGCCTTGATAAACCCCCAGTTATTCTCACACAGTACTGGGTTCTCACTAGCAGTATTCACTAGCATGATATTCACATTTTCCTGGAACCAGGAGATAGAAGCAATAAGAAAATTAACATAAGAAAGCTTGATTCTGTGCCTGTGAAACAATTTGCAAAAGAAGGTTGACAAGAGATCCATTTTAAACAAGCCAAAACCTCTATTACTCTTTAAAGGGTTCAGATTGTAGATGATCTGAGCAGATGATCAGATGCGTCAAGCAGATGATCAGAGTAAATTCTTTCCCTACCTCTTTTCAAAACAAAAATCTCTAAAAACTCCTGAGGTGGACCTTTCTACCATCCATCTTAGTAAATCCATTTGCATGCAGGCCACCTAAAAACAGAAGACACCTAACATTGTACGTAGCCATACAAAGCCACTAAGTGGGAACTCCTAACCGGGGCTTTCCTGTGGTATGTTTCCTGGGGTATGTTCAGCTTGTGCTCTCTTTGTCTTTTCTATTACATTACTTAATGTCATGTATTACGTAAAAACACAGGACAGGGGTGATTTCCTGGGCTGTATTATGCTTTGCAACTGCTGAGGTAACATATTTCAGCTTCATTATTTTGTTTTAGCCTGAATCTTACAAAACTATGGTTAATAATTTTCTAGGAAAAAAAACAATTTAAATGGTAATTAATGTGAAATAAACCTATTCATTCCACTTACAGTATTATGGTTGTTAGGGATTTTATACTTGGAAGTATGGCCAAATATATCCATGAGAATTAATGAACTTCTGCTACTCAGCAAAATGTGGATAAATCCCAGAAACATAATGGGAAGCAAAAGAAGCCAGACACATATGAAAGGTGCATACTTTATGATTCCATTTCTATAAAGCACAGAAACAGATATTAAACTTAGGTGGCTGCAAAGCAGGAAAGAGGTTACCTTGGGTGGTGCTTTGGGGCAGGGCAGGGAGAACAGTCAAGGGGGAAGAGGTTCCAGAAAGCTAGTTAGGGTTTCTTTCTTGCTGTGTGAGCTGGTTATACATGGGTACATTGTTACGGCAAATTCACTCAGCTGAGGTCTTACGATATATGCACTTTTCAGTATTCACATACTTCGACGGCAAGTTTCAAATGCATAGAAAAGAAAGAGAAAGGAGTGTTTCTATACCACAAATGTTTGAAGTTTGCTGTCAAAAAAAAAAAAAAAAAAAACTCCAAATGTTCAACTTACCTTCTTAAAGGGGCCCTTAAACCACTTAGACAAACAACTTTGGAGCAAAAAATCAAGGGACTTGATGTCTAGGTTTGTTTGTCTGATCTTGGACAAAGCCACTTTAACTTTCTGGGTCTATTTCCTCTTCTATCAAAAGATAGAATAGGATTACATATTCTCTGCATTTATTTCTTGAATAAGTGAAGTGAAGGAACCTTACGACTCTAAAATTTTAGTCTTTTTTTTCTTGGTTCAAAACTCATTATTGAACATTGTCATTGACTGGTTGGAAAATGTGTCCCTCTTCTCTGAGAGCATGGACTTTGGGGTCAGACAATATAGATCTGTCACTTATTATCTATCTGTAGGAACTCAAGACAGTTACCTAAACTATCTGAACCTCAAGCACCTCATCTACAAAAATGGAAAATAAATACCTATTTTACATGGCTCATGTAAAGGTTTAAAAAAATGTGTATAAGCCAAGTGCTTGGCATATAAGAGCTGCTCAATAATGATGCCTATCATTCATGTTTGACTACTTAAAACTCAATTTAAAATCAAGCAACATTAGAGTAGATGCAAGTGTTTGCCCTTCACCTGCCTTCCTCATCTAAGAAAAATAAAGTTTTGGAAACCAAGCACATCAAATATTCTCTTTAAGTCCTATAGTAAGTTGACTTTCTGTGAGGGACAGTGTTATCACAAGTTGTAGGAATGCCAGGTACCTGTTTGTTTCTCTACTTACCTAAAGAAAAGTAAAAACCAGCCTCACACTAGTCCTGAGCTGGTACTACCTCTAAAGAGACCAGAAGCATCAAGTACAGAAAACAGTTTTTGTTTCCATTAGGCTGGCCACAAAGTTATTTGAGCCAAAATCTTTCAAGAATTTCTCTGTTACGAAATAAGACATCCATATGGTGCATGAAAACTGACAAGATAGCATGAGTTTGGGGTGGTAAGAGGAACCACAAATTATCACATCGTGTTTTAAATGATGATATCTGAAATACACACAGTGGGAAGAAAGGAAAACAAAGCCACAGAGCAAAACAATTCAATATAAAGTCCATTGTGCCACCACTGGCCTATCAACTAAAGTGTCTTAGCATTCACACTTCTTGCAAATTTGTGATCAATCATATAATTGCTTTTTAAATTGATAAATGACATAAAGGATATGTTATATTTTGTCTTTGACATTTAAGGGGTTTTTTTTCTTTAAAGTAATTTTCTATGTAGTGAAATCCTGGCAAGTTGCTCTCTAAGTCCAAAACTATGCCAGCCACATTCACGGCTATTGAGAACTTACAATGTGTCCAGACAAAATTGAGATGTTCGATGGATGTAAAATATACTTGGAATTTCAGTCTGAATACGAAAAGTAGAATGTAAAATATTTCATTAAAAACTCAGAGTTATATGTTAATATAATATTTTGAATCTATTATGTCAAAAACATTAAAATTAAGTTTACCTTTTTAAAAATGTAACTACTATAAAATTTAAAATCAAATGTGTGATGTGCCTTGTATTCCTATTTAACAGTGCAAAATCTTTAAAGTTTTGCATTTGGTCTTCAAGTAACTGATACCATAGATGCATATAAAATTAATGAATTATGAAATCAGGAAATTTCGGAATTATTAAGGGGAAGTAGAGCAGAGCATCAGCAATGCACAACTCCAGGGGGCGCCACTCACATCGCAATCTGTAAAAAGTGATCAGGAATTCACAGGCCTCAGCCTGCATGGCCCTGTATTGAATGCTGTACAATCCATTCTCCCTATAAAATCAGCAATCCCTTCTAGAACATCCCTGGGGCGATCTCATAAATCTTTTCAGCACCCTCCACATCTTTTTCAAAACATATACAGCGTAATAAGATGAAAATATATAAAGTGAGTGGAAAATAGAGCTGACTGTGCTACACAAGTCTAATAGGATGCAGAAGATGGGCAGAGAACACCAAGTATGCAAGTCTGAGATATATAGAAGGAGGCAGTATTCTCAAGAAGGCTGTTTCCTTCCTAGGGACTAGAGGCATTTTTCAGAGGGTAACATTCACTTTAATTACAAAATGCACCCGCCTCTCTCTTCCAAGGGAGAAAAGCCTGTTGTTGCATTTATAATGTAGCTTTAGTTTTTGATGCCAAAAATGATTCAGTAAACACGCTTATGTTATGGTATACTATTTCTTATTCAGTACTCAAATTAATCTCAAGGCAGTGCTGGCATTAATTCAATTTGATGCCTGTACTTAGGATTTCACATAGGTGCCTTCATCCAATTCTTCTTTGCAACTAATAAAATCTTAATTCATGGTAATATATTTATTTCTAGTTCAGTTCATGTTAAGGAGTGCAGTACTTTACAGAAAACTAATTAATATCAATCATATATTATAACACTTTTAATGGTTCATAGGAAAATCCTACACTGGGGGAAAGATTAGATGAACCAAGGGGTCTTAGCCCATCCTATTTACTCTATTTTTAGGACTTGAGAAAAAAATATCAAGCATCATTTCAAATATAAATTTAATTGAAGGTGTGCATAACAGGATGGCTGGGAATTAAGAACCCTGGTTCTGATCCCTAAAAGGACATTGATTTGATGTGGCCCAGGAATGTAATTTACACCCTCAGACTCTGTTTTCCACCTATTTTGTGTAATAACTATATAATTTGCAGTTGGCAAATATATTTAAACGGAGATGCATGGCATCATTAAAATAACGAACAACTTCACTAATAGTGAGCCTTCTGCAATTATTGGTGACAATTCTATTTTTACATAATGTTTGAGCAATGTTGAAAGCATCATATTTCCAGAGATCATACACATAGCCAGCAGGATAGTTGAAGTGTGAGTTCTTGACTATGAGTGCCTGGCATCACACAATATAGTGGTCCTCACATTTCCTTAAGGAGGTGCATTTAAAAAGCCAAATTCTCCCCCAGCAAAGGGGAGCAGCAGCTTACACAACTCTAAAAATCTTTAAAAATAAAAATAAAAAATAAAAAGAATGCACTAGATCACTTGAAATGCATGGTGATAATATCCAGTCTTTCCAAACTAGGCATTTTATTCACGCTACAACAATTTCTCCACACTAACATACTAGTAGCTGTAAAAAAAAAAAAAATGGCATACTACATATTTATCTCTCTTTTTATAATTTTTCATCTGTTTAGCAATCTACATACAAAACCTCCAAATCTGGTAGACATGCATATATATATATATATCTTTAAAAGCCCACGTCCCTAGAAATAAAACAAAACCCCAACTACCAATAGCATAAAGGCTCCTAGGTGCAGTGATAATGCCTCCTGATACTCACTTTCAAAATTGAATCCATAGATGATAACCCCAACGTGTGTCTCATTCATTTTACTGCAGTGCAAATACTGGTATCGCAAGATGAGGGAACACTCACAACAGGGGCTTCGGCAGGCCACGTTTTAATTCACAAGGGCATGGTCACATGGGAGGGCACCTCAGGGTCACTGCTAAATGAACTCCACAATAGGGCACAAATCTGCAACCCAATCTTAGCCAGATACGAACGTAAGAGCAAATATGTACAGTATCATGTGCTTTCCAGCAGCCTTGTGTCTCGAGGGAGCTCTCTGACATCAGCAGTTGAGACAGGTGGTTCCCTTTCCAACTGTGGAAAATAAAACCCTAGTGCAGAGGCACTAGGTAAATATAGCAGTACTGTAATTTTTCCTTGGTGCCCTCTCCCTGTGATTTCTGTCCTGTGATGATATTTTATCCCAGAAACCTATTAAGGACATCCATCCATGCCAATAACTGACTAAATATTTGCAAACTGATTAATACTGGCATTAAAGAGAGTGTAGAAGGCTCTGTTTTATGGCCCCGGTTGGTAGAACTAGGGACTTCCACCTTTATTCATTTGGAATACGTTGTCGAGTGGCTGCTCAAAACTTTACTGGACTATTCTACCCTTTGTCCCCTGTTATTAATACAATGCAACAGAATGACAGACAAGAGTCAGACCATCTTAAAATCACATGCACAGAGCAGGTCAATACCAATCATATCCAGTTTGAGTCTGAGAGCTAAAATCAGCTGAGATGTACTAAGCCCTTTGTGGTCACAACTATTTGCTTTTGAATTTAAGAATTACTCACAGAAGGGCACCCCGTAACATGTGTATAAAATTACTTAATTCAGCTTCTATTTCCCTTTCTGAACATAGATACTTTTACACTCTGACAGCCGCTGGCTCTTAAAGCATTCTCCTTTTTGTTGTATCTCCTTAGAAACACAAATCTTGTTCCCTGGCAGCGGTGGCGCTAAGTGCTGTACCACATGCCCAAACTAGTTCTCCCTAGCAGCTTTAATTCACAGTAAGTGGCATGAAAGGAGGTCAACCCTTCTCAAAAAAACACTCAGAGTTCTTTTCGACTTCAGAATCTATTTTGGAAAGCCCCATTCCCTTGTATGTAAAGAGTAGCTTCCCATTTTGAAATTCTGGCCATAGCTATTGACAACTTTATGGAATGGTCCACAAAAGGGCAAACACAGGGATATGATCACAGTTTCAACTCTTGATCCTAATTCTCTGTGGATTCTGGAAACGATGTCAGACAAGTAAGTCAATACCTGCCATCCCGTCTTCGCCCCAGATAACCCTTTCATTTGAAAATACGTATGGCATGCATATGTGTTATGGCTTTTCTTTCCTGAGGTGTTCATTCAACGCTTAACTCAATAATGCCATCTTAATCCTGAAAGTATCCATGGTAACCTACAACTGTAATAAACAAGTCTAAAGAATGGAAAATGAAGTCAGGTCCTCTCGTTTCCCCCATTCTTCTTCATCTTTACAAATGCGGTCTTCACTGCGTCTCTAAGTTAACACTTCATAGATTTGGGGGCTGGAATAAAAACAAAAATAGGAACACAGAAATGGCATCCAGCATTCAGTGAACGCTTACTGTATGCCAAATGCTGTGCTGAGTAGTTCTGTAGATTATCTCATTTAATCCTTACGCTAACAGTAAAAGTAAGTACTACTATTAATCTGATTCTAGGTATAAAATCACTGAAGTTGAGAGAGGGTAAGTAACTTTTCTAAAGACAAAAAGCTTGTAAGTGGGAGGCCAGGGACATCAAGACAGTCTTATTTGACTTCAAACATCTTGTTCTTAATAATCAGGCTATGCAGAAAAATATCATTTTTTGTTTCTGCCCAGCAGTCACATAATTTAGATATCTAGGAGTCTCCCCCAAAATCAGAAGGGAACCACAGCTTCATGTTCAGCAGGAAGGTAAAAACACCACACACGTCCAGCTAAAACCACCAGGGAAATTAAGAAAAGGCAGGACTCAAACATGAGCACAGCCAACACACGGCACCCTGCTCTGATCAAGAGAAGCCTTACAATAAGTGTCTCTAAATTTGATCTGACATATCATTTAAAAGAGCGCACTGTTCTTTGCAGATCAACCTCTACAGTTAACTTGGGGTATCCGATTCACGTCACTGAAGCGCACCCCGAAGGAGAAGAAACACTTCTTATAATGCTGCCCTTCTCCTTAAGTGAAATGAAGACTCCTTTTGAAGATAACAATTTCAAACAAAGGCCAGAGTAAAACACATATTACGATCACATGAAAAATCATATTTTAAAGATGTTTTCCAACCGGGCGCAGTGGCTCACACCTGTAATTCCACCACTTTGGGAGGCCAAGGTAGGAGGATCACCTGAGATCAGGAGTTCAAGACAAGCCTGGCCAGCATGGGGAAACCCTGTTTCTACTAAAAATAACAAAAATTAGCTGGGCATGGTGGTGCATGCCTGTATTCCAGCTACTCAGGAGGCTGAGGCAGGAGAATTACTTGAGCCCAGGAGGCGGAGGTTGCAGTGAGCTGAGATGGCTCCACTACACTGGGCATCAAAAAAAAAAAAAAAAAGATGTTTTCCATGCTACAAATGTGTTTCCATGAAGTACATACAGTATGTTTATCTAATCTAGAACAGAACTCAACAAATAGACTTTAACTTTGTCTCTTAGCATCAATAATAGAATCAACTTCCAAGAGATAATTTATAGTCTCTGCTTGGAAATGTAGTCAAATATGAAAAGGGTCACATGGATTAAGGTCACTCAAAACTCACTGTGGTGCCAGCCTTCAGAAAGTGGGGCTACAATATGTGGCTTTCTAATCTCCTCTTATTTAGGAAATATGAATAAATCAAACTCTATTACATTGATTTCCAAAAATGTAGGTTTTGGGAACTTTGTGACTCTGATTTAGAAGTAATCATAGCTAAGGTCCAGTGTACCTGGGTCACCTGACAGTCTGGTGAGCTACCACTCAACGGGGCAGTTTCTAAAGTAAATGGCCCAGGACACAAAACCAGAAGAGGCTGCCTCTCCCTATATCTTTATACTTTCTGAGAGATAGAAGAATATAGGTCATCAGGGTTGACTTATGGCTATTTGGAGTACACCCATGAATATTAATGCTAAAACCCCCATTGCCACCATTACCACCAAACCTAAAAAACAAAGAAGAACAAAGTATAAACCACTGATTATAACTGAGTAGCAATGAAAGTTGCATGCACTGATTATGTAATAGTTTGAAGTCTGACGCAAAGATAGTGATTTACTTTTTAAAAAACTCACTTTGTAAAAAAGCATTAAATTTACATTCATCATCCCTTTCTCGATTTGCAAATTAGGCATTTAGAAACAGAATCCTCAAAGCAGAATTAGAACTCAGATACATGCAGAATACATGGGTTGTGTGGGCTGTGCATTCAGGAAGAAGTCCCAGAGACACAAACCTGAATGTGAAGTCCACTTCAGTACACCCTACCTCAGCACCACTAGTTGAGCTGCTTAACTCTTCTGATTCTTTATTTTTCCATTTAGAAAATGGGGATAATACCTACCTCACAGACTTAACATGGGAATTCAAGAGGACTAAGTGAATGGTTGTAGATGAGGAGCCTTTTAGGGTGCCCGCCCTGCAGCTGCCGCTACATGCATGCCCTTTTCCTACTTCGTTTAAGTGTCTCAGCTCCAGTTCATTTTCTCCTGCCCCCTCCTCTTCCTCCTTACTTGGGGCATTTTAAACTAAAACGCACACAAGAAGATTTCTGCATGTTTTATCCCACAAAGTGGACATTGGCACTTATGAATGCACAAACACGTATGGGAAACCTTTGCTCACGTTTCCCTACCTGTGGGTGGTTTGCCCACGTTGAGGAGAAGAAAGAAGAAAATTGTGTTTGGCGCACACAGAGTGAGCTTCTAACAGAAATGTGTAAGAGAGGCATTTTTTAAGATTAAAGACTTGTATGAAAGACACTCTTGAAAACTTTGAGATGGAAAAACAAAGTGATATTTGAATTCTCTCCTGCTGCTTTGTCATGGTATGCTGGGACACATGTATGGGGAATGGTACAGTGCACATCGCCACCAAATGACACTCTCTAAGAGGCAGAGTGACAGTGTCAGCATTTTCCAATTTCAAGCATTGCGTTAGGTATTCTTAGGCAAAATCATCAAGAATTATATTTAAAAATTAAAATTTTG
This sequence comes from Cebus imitator, assembly GCF_001604975.1. Taxonomy (NCBI): domain Eukaryota; kingdom Metazoa; phylum Chordata; class Mammalia; order Primates; family Cebidae; genus Cebus; species Cebus imitator. The sequence goes on along the minus strand of NW_016107737.1, from coordinate 260,405 downwards.
AAAATTCCAAAAATAGGTGAAAGGCAGTAATTTCTTACTCAGAATAAAAGAAAGACCTGTAAGTTAGTGTACTTATATGTGCCGAAGCTTTCTTTGAATATCTGTGTCATAAAATTACTCTACAACTGCCCAGAGTTGAAAATAAATAAATTGGTAACATGGGAGAGAAAAAATGTAAGCATAAAATTCATATATTACATCTCTAAATATTATAAATAGCCACCACCACTCAAAAGGAGAATAGGGAACAGGAAAAAAAATCATACTTGGAAAATTATCCAGAGAAATGTATCTCTTCAATTCATGTGTACAGTGGTTATTTATGTCTCAGACAGTAACTTTAGACATGTCAAAGGGTGCAGAACAGACTTTATTCTCCCCCACGTGAACTCTGCCTATAAAATGCTACATGTTCAGTCTTTCTACCTTATAAAGGTAAAGTTGATCGTAAAAAAATTAAAATTAAAACTAAAAATCCTTGATATAAGACTCCACTGGGGTCCAGAAATTACTTTAGCTCCAGAAGCCAGGGCAAAGACAGAGACACACATCACAAAGGCCTCTACACATGGGTGTATGTGTGGGAATGCGTGTATCTCCAAATGTGTAGAACGCAAGATAAAAGTGGAAACCTCAGTCAGAATTCACTATACTCCAAATGATAGTTCAGCAACATCCCAGGCACTTAACTTGTGTGAGATTTTATAACTGCCTTCTCTGAAGCTGCCTACAGCCTAAGAGTAAGTAGAAGATCCGACATGTAATCAATCAAAATACCCACATATGACTACTACAATAGTTGAGTGCATTGAGGGAGAAGTGGTGGGGATCAGCCAGGGTTTTGAAAACAGATCTAATTAATCTCAGAAACACCCTAGAATGAGTATGCCAGTCAGGCCCTAAGAAGACTTTTATAGGTCCCTGACCTGTATGTAATTTAAATAAAACTAGACTCATTACTAAATTATGTATGTATAGAGAGGCTCAGTAAAGTTCTAATATTTGTCATAATCGCAGCTACAATTATTACTTTAAAAGATCAAATATAATAGTCTTTTATAGAAAAATGACTGGTGCCCTACATTGGGGTCACGCATTGCTGGGTGCCCTAATCACAAGGTTAGCATGGTACTGGCTAATCCCGCATAGATGCCAATGTACAGACACAGGAAAAAAGGCATGGTTTTCCAAGACATTGCTTATTCATTCATGGGCCCTCTAATAAAAGTTCTGGAATCCGGAACAAATGGTTACAAGAGTCATACTTGGTGGGAGAAGAACAGGTGGATTATTCTGGCTTCTGAGGGGTGCCTGCTGGGACCTTAAGAAGGTGATCGGCAGAAGGAGGAAGGATGATGAGGCAGAGATAGGATCCCCTTTGACATGAGGCCAATCTGGAGGCAGAACCAGGCTGTGATACTTCCTAACTCTTTGAAATGGGTCAAGACCCTGAATGTCCCTGGGCCTCTATAAAATAGAGATGACACCACTGTCCTTCTCAGTGTATAAGGATCAGATGCCTAGCTTGCCACCTAGGAGACATCTGGTAAATGTTAGTTCTTCTCAATACTAAGGAGGCTAGAAAATAAAAAGTCCTAGTGACAAATGATGAGTCATACTAGGTCCAATGTTAGCTGCTAAGGGAAATACAAAGAAATACGAAAGGTAGTGGGAGCCAAGATTTGGCTCTCAACCAGGTGGTAGAATGCAGCTGCTCACCTGATTTTATTGTGAAAATTTTTCTTTCATCCATAAAATTCCAGCAAGTCACTAGAAGACCAAAGACATAAAATCAAGAGTGGTTTAAATGAAAATAGGCACGTATATTTTATACCCACTACTATTTTAAGTGCTTTACATGAAATGGCAACTATTGTTATCTCTCTTTTTTCAGATGGAGAAACTGAGACAGAGAATTAGGTAACTTGCTCAGGGTTACATATCTAACATTCAGGAAGGTGACACTTGAGCCTAGGCAGCTTGGTTCCAGAGTTCATGCCTTCCCCTCCCCTCAAACCTCATCCCAAGCTGCCTCCCTCTAACCCCTGCTGAAGTTTTAAGTCTTTAATGCTTAAAACTGAGTGAAGCACTAAAGAAGCATAGTTGAGAAAGACCTGGACCCTGGTCTCCCTGGGGCCCAGAGCCTAATAGAGAAAATAGAATCTGTGAGTCTGGAGTAAAAGAGAAATCTACAAGACATAGTGAAATGCAACAGAGAAACCCAGGCTGCCTGGAAAAGAGTGGAGAAGGAGAAGCAGGTGTTAGCAGAACAGTATTTCTCCTCCTACCCTCCACTTTTACATAATTCTACCTGTCCCTAGCATAGCACTGGGCACATTCAGTAAAAATCATTACTTTTGTCATCTTTGGATACTCAAGATAATATTTTCCACTAATCTAACTTACAAATATAAACATAATAGAATCTATCCCCATGAGGTGTCACCAATCTTGTGGGGGCAGAGATGTTAACACAAATGCTTCTAATCTGCATCCCCATAGCTTATGGTTATGACCTGAGATCTTGAGATGACACACAAGATACAATACACAGCTAGAGTCCTGACATAATCACACCACCAACTTCCGAGAATTAACTGATGATTTTCCTAACAGGTCATGAGTTTGACGGTATTTGCTGTTAATTGTTGATAAACTGAAATAAACAACCATACATTCATCCAAGAAACACACGTTAAATTATAATTAGTCAATAATTTTCCGATTGGACAAAAAAAATGGACAGTGTCCATCAAGGACTAGAGAAATTGTGATAAGTCAATAGGAATTTCACCAAGAAATATACACACACACACACACACACACATACACACACACACACACACGTACTAAAATGCATATTGGTAGCTTTTTAAAAAACACCCATTTTTATTGTTGTAAGAACGCGTAACATGAGAGCTACTTCTTAACACATTCTTACATGTATAATATGGTGTTTTTTAACTCTGGGCACACTGTTGTGCAGCAGATCTCTAGAATTTAGTCACCTTGCATAACTGACACTAAAAAAAACACCCGTTTTTTATAAAAGTGTGATCCTGGAAGCTGCTCAGAAACTGCATGTCCCCAAACATAACCAATTTCAAACTGAATAACTGTAAAATAGAAAGCCTGAACCACAAAGAGACCATTAGGATAAGTTTGAAAAGATATCCAATATGAGAAATGAATTTTTTAAGTGGGGACATTCTTAGAAAAGGAGAGAGAAAGAATTCCCAGTGAAGAGATGGCATTTTCAAGAGCAGGTTCTAGAATGGGTTTTCTAGGTCAGACCAAGAGGCAGCTTCTTGCAGAGTGGAGCTTCACACTCCTGACTTCTGGTAGTGACCTCAGTTCATAGGTATATGGTCTTAAAAAAGGTACCATGGCTCTCTGTGTCTCAGTTTCTTCATGTGTAAAGTAGGGATCACGATGCCTATGTTTTACAGTTTTATGATGATCCCATCAGCATCATGTGAGACGCTACAACTGATTCTTAATTATGTGTGTCAATTTGGGTCAGCTACGGTGCTCCACTGTTTAATAAAGCACGAGTTTAGATGTTGCTGTGTAGGTTTTGTATAGATGTGATTAATATTTATAATCAATTGATTTAGGTAAAGCAGATGACCCTCTGTATTGTGGGTGAGCCTCTTCTGATCAGTTGAAGGCCTTAAGAGTGAAAGCTGAAGTTTCCTTGAGAAAGAATTCCCTGTGAGCTATAAATCCTGCCTGAATTCCCAGTTTGCTGGTCCACACCATGAATTCTGAACTCAACACTGCAGTATCAACTCTTAATTGAGTTTCCGGCTTGCCCTACCAATTGTAGCCTTGGCAGTCTTCACAATCACATGAACTAATTTCTTAGCATGCATGCGCCTGTGCGTGCATGCGTGCGCACACACACACACGTCTCTCAATTGATATATAGATACACATATATAGAAAGAGAGATATTAAAGATATAAATGTATCAGCATATTAAAGCTATATAGAGACAGATATAAATATATATATAAATATATATATATATACATATATATATATACATATATATATATATATANATATATATATATATATACACATATATATATATAGAGAGAGAGAGAGAGAGAGAAATCTGTTTCTCTGGAGAACCCTAATCGATATATCTTCCAACTTACTGAATTCTCTCTATATGGCAACAGGGATCAAGCACTTGAAAAGCTCAAACTCTTAAATTCTTTCTCTCTCTGTTTCCAACCACACTCCCACATAATAAATGAGCATATGGAATGGAGGCCTATCATCAGTGGTAGAACTACTGGTGAAATGTATAAAAGCCCAGGATAGTAACTCTCAGTGTGATTTCAAAAGCAGATCTAGCACTCTCTGAGAGGAAGAAATGTGAATAAAATGAAACTTGAAGGAATTTATAAGCTCCATGAAGACAAAAACGACGTCTTGTTCACAATTAAGCTCTTAGGTCCTAAAATGCTAACTGAACACCTCAGTAACCATGTGTTGAATGAATGGATCATAGAGTTCTATAGCTAAGTAGAGGCAGGTGGGATTTTTTTTTCCTATTACTTGATATTAACCCAAACTATGTTACATATGAGTTAATACTAGAACATCACAGAGAAGGCATGTGCTCATTCATCCATCTTTGCATCCATCCATTCACCTCACATGCACTGCAGGCCTGCCACATTCTATAGGCTGCACCTCAGGACTGTGAGGATGAAAGACAAAAGGCTTGCCTTTGAAGCACTCACAGAGCAGTAAGTTGAATAAGCAAGTTATAATTGTATTAATGTTATGTACTAGAGTAAAGCTAAGCAGGAGCTGCTAGAAAAGTCCGGAGAATGGACACATAACCTCTTCTGGGAGGGATTCATCCCTTAAATAAATCTTTATTGAAGTGAGCTCTGTGCCAAGCACTATGCTATGCCATGAGAATATTTCCATAATATATTATTACATATTAATCATGGTTAAATTTTATTGAGTGCTTATTACTGTGTTTTAGGCATTGTTGTAAGACCTTTACATTTACTTACTGATTCTCTTCATACTAGGAAATCTGGTATGTGCTAATATTTTTTAATGTCCTTTTCTATAAGACAATCATAGAGGCATATATTTATATATGGCCTTTTCAAATATATATTTGATCACTTGCCATCTAAAACACACTGTTAGGCACCAGTTTAATCAGCATATAGTGTCTGTCCTTAAATTTAGCGGAGGAAACAGACAAACCCCACAATAACTACAATCTCAGGCTGTCTGACTCCATCAGTCCTGCACAGGCCTTGTCATGAGCATAAACACAAATACACCACCTCTAAAACTTCCCCAAAACTTGAGAATATGATTTTGAACACAGTCAACACAAATGTATTGAGAATGTTTTGTCCCATCCCTAAATAAGGAAAATAACCAAAGAGAAATATTTTTAACATACATGACAGATACCTTCAAAACTATATTTTAAAACAACTCTTTCTTTCCGTGACTAACCATGCCAAGTATAGTCAATGTGGCCTGAAACTAGCATGGCTACCTTAGATGCCAGTCAATATCAAGATATTTTCAATTACCTTCCAGCCACTGACACAGGCATAAGGCATCGTTTTTCAAGATCTCATTGTTAAAAGTGTGTGCACAGCAACAGAAGATGCTGATATCATTATTTTGCATTATTGATAAATAGCAAGTATTTGTCATCAATTAACAGCAATTGTATATTGAAATAATTTCTAAAGGAATCCTGATAAAAAACAATAATTTTAATTACTTGAGAAACCTACCACATCCATCAACATTCATGGCTTTCAGTAAGTACCATGGAGGCCCAAGGAAGTTCCATAAGACTTAAAAAGGGGGAGAGACTCCTTCAAGCTAAAGGAAAATGAACTGTATTTATTTCTTTTATACTCTGGACTAACCCCATCCATTTTTTTTTAATGTTTAAAATTCATATTCTATTTTTTTCAAATGGGATTTTGGGTTACATTAAAAACTAGGTACATAAAACAAGGCAATAGAAATAAAATCCACATCAAATTTGCTTAAAATGAACAAGGAAGTAAACGCTAGAATATACTTGGAATGCACTGTTTTTTGTAGCTGGGTTCCGTATTGAACTTTGAGTTTCTTGGCAGTTTAGACAAAAATTAAAATGTGTTGCATTAAATAAATTTCATTATCCAACAAAAGAAAACAGAACTTCTCTGACCTCCCTTATTCAATAGTAACCCCATCCTAGTCTGGCCATTAGTATTTCTGTTTCTTTTATATTTTTCTTCATAGCATTTATCAGTTTTCTAAGTTCTATATCTTTTGTATATTTTCTGTCTATTCTGCTAAAATGCAAGACTCATGAGGACAAGAGTCTTTTTTTGTTTTCACTCTTTTAGCTCAGCCCTAGAATAATGCCTGGCACGTAGCAAATGTGATATAGACAGGTTGATAGCTACAGACAGGTACATAGAGAGATTTTATTCCAAATACTGAATTCCAGGAGAAATTTATCATGAGATTCCATAAATAAATTACACCAGGCTCTGAGGCTATGTTGAGGAGGAGAGACAATTGCCTGACAATTCATGACCAGCATAAAATAAAAGGCACATGCAGATATGTAGTGACGGGGGAAAGTATTTGGAGCAGAAGAGCTAGGTTCAGCTCCTAAGGCCAGCACCTCCCTCCTTGTGCCTTCTATCAGGCTGCATGGCATAACTGTGAAGCATCCAGGCTCTGGAGCCAAGTGGCTTGGCTTTAAATCCTGCCTCTACCACTTTTAAGTTTATAAGCTGTGTGGCCTCCAACAATATCTAGCCTCTCTGTGCCTCAGTTACTTCATCTATAAAATGTGGATCATGATAGTACCTACCTCAAAGAATTACTGTGGGAATTAAATGAGTTTAGATAAGTAAATCAACTATATAAGGCAATTGCCTGGCACAAGTAAAACGAAGCACTGGCAGTTAATTTGAACGTGTCCTTCATTCATAAAACATGGCTAATAACTACCTTTGGCATAGATGTAAGGATCAATTAATCTTAATATGTGATAATGTGCTTAGGTGTTATAAATAAATGACTCTTGTTTTATATTTTCATGGAAGAATATATTCATCATAAGGCTTTCAGAAAATGAAGAAAGATAGAAAAGAGAAAGTAAAATCCCGTATAACCTAGTAAACAATGAGAACCACCTAGCATTTTCCTGTATAAATTTCCAGATTTCTTTCTCTGCCATAATCGCATGTAGATTTATACGTGCATGTGTGTGCTTATAAAAACATAATTTTTAAAGAGCTAGACTCATACGATGTACTGCTGTGAAACCTGCTTTTTTTTAAAAAAATCATGTTTTATCTCATATCTCATGTGAGTAAATAAAGATCTATATCATTCGATATAATAGCTGCCTAGTATTCCATTGTATGAAAGTGTCTTGATTTATTTAGCCAATACTCCATTCACAGACAGTTAAGTTGTTTCTAATTTGTGAAAGTGCTTTGTAAACTACAAAGTAATATAGAAATGTTAGTTATCATCACCACCATTTAAAAAATAAATATCTAGACATTATCATTAAACTTGTGAAGGTCTTCTCTCACTATTTCTTTAACCTGCTGGGAGTGGTGCTTCGATCTAATGGTATTAACATCAACATTTTTAAAACACAACATTTAGGGATTTCTCATCGGAACACACACACACACACACAAAACAGATGAACTACTGAGTCAGAACTAGGGGAAGGTGTTGGGGACTATTCCCAAGAGCCTGTTTCTCAGTACAATGACTGTGTTCTTGTTCCCGGCACATTCTACCTCACCCTCCTTCCCTGTAGACTGACATCACTCATTGACTGCTTCCTTTTTCCCCAGAATCTACCCGTGGCTTCAGAATTTTTGACAATGAGCTCCAAGTAGCCATTACGAAGCAGTTGAAACAGTCAGTAGAGATGAAATGTACTGGCTAAACCTATGTTGAAGATATAAAGAATAAAACTGGTACTCACTGAGTAGCTACCATGAAATGTGTACATGCTCTAAGTGGCAGATTTTACAGTTATATTAATTTACACCACTGCACTGCCCTCCTAGATTCTCAGCTCCTTGCTATTAGGAATCACACCCTACTCCTTTCTGTGTTTTCACCTTTCCCTAATAAAAGACCACGTAAGTGTAGGTACTTAATCAATGTTGTTCATTTGAGAGTGAGCAGCTGAAGTAATGAGGGAAACCGCAATCTTACGTACTTTACAATCTCACTGATTGATAACTCAAATTAGTAGTGCCAATGTAGTCTCTGAAAATTAAACCTGCCATATTATTTCTGGTATGATGGGGTTTGGTAAGATATTCAAATGCATGAAAACAAGCAAATTAATATCACTACTCTTTTTGTAACAATAAATTTTACCTATTAATTAATATTGTGACTTGGAGCAAATGTGCATGGCAGGAAGCAGAAGGCCCTGCTGATATCAATTTCACAGAAGGATGTAGCCTGTGCATTGAGATATATTGTGGATACCTATGCTATAGCTCCAGTCCCAGCATGAGCTGGATGGATTTAGCTCATAAAACTCTGGCCTCTTACCTCTTCAAGGCTACAATTAACCCCTCCGTGAGTTTCACTCACTTAAAAAATATTTACTGCACGCCCAGTATCTACCAGGCACTGCAATAAGTGCTAGATTTGGGGAGGCCCAACATGACAAAAGTAATTTAAGTTCTTTTATGTGTGTGTGTGTGTGTGTGTGTGTGTGTGTGTGTGATGGAGTCTCCTTCCATTGCCCAGGCTGGAGTGCACTGGTGTGATCTCTGCTCACTGCAACCTCTGCCTCCCAGGTTCAAGTAATTCTCCTGCCTCAGCCCCTCGAGTCCTGGGATGATAGGTGCCCACCACCACACCCAGCTAATTTTTGTATTTTTAGTAGACATGGGATTTCACCATGTTGGCCAAGCTGGTCTTGAACTCCTGACCTCAAGTGATCCACCCACCTCAGTCTCTCAAAGTGCTGGGAATATAGGTGTGAGCCACCATGCCCAGTCAAAAATAATTTAAATTCAAAATAGATTATACATAAACATTATGGGTCTCTAAAGGAGACATCATGACAAATATGACTTATGACTACCAAAGGTAGGGTCTCCTAATATTAAAATATAAATCCATCAATCTGGCCAGGAAGATCTTTTTACCCAACATGGAGGTTAACCAGTAAATTTCATGGTCTCCTGTCCATTCTATTTCATGCTGATTATCGGAAATTGTTAAAAATAATAATAACAATGATTTGATCATTCCACAGCTCTGGAAAAGGACTGCAATCAAGGAGAAATGTCTGACATGAATAAAGATAGGCGCAAGTGACCTCTGTGTCAAGGATTTGCCATTCCTATCTCAGATATTTCATGCGAACCCTGCTTCTCTGTCCTCTACTAGTCTCTCTGTGTAACTCTATTCTACAGGTTCTGTGTGACTTAGATCCACCTATTTTATAAACTATGACCCAACGTGGTAAATGCGGAGTGCTGCTCCTAACCATACAGCACCTTCTAGCCTTGATGATAAATCAAGCCTCACCCTTCTCTAATTTCATCAATGGGATATGTTCTATTTTTGAAAAAAAATAATGTAAAGCCCCAGAGGGCAGAAACTTTACATCTACATTGTTTTTTAGCCTATACAGCACCAAAAGCATACTCCTGGCTCTATCAAAAGTGCTCAACAGATACATTTAGGTTAATGTCTATATTAGTCCTTACAATAGTAGTTTGTTTCTACTATGGTCAGTTGTATCAGAAAAAAAAAAAAAATAGTCTCAGAGCCCTGAAAATTTGCCTTCACATTCTTACCACATGCACAACTTTGGATAAATCTATTAAAATACATTGGGCCTCAGTTGCCCCATCTCTAAAATATAGAGGTGGAAACAGAAAGTCTCCAAGTCCCAAATCAACCTACCATCCAATGATTTTACATACCTTAGAAGGCATTATGCCTCAAGGAAGACTTTGGAGGTTTGAAATATCTCTTTTCATCTAATAAAATGAGTAGTTCTTTTTTTGTTTGTTTTTAAAAAGAAGTGAATTGTGAATCCCTTTAAGAAGCAGCTCAGGCTTTGCTCACTCTCTCAAGTTCCCAATAAATGAATGGCGATTCTCTCCTCTTGCTTCAGCCCTTAAAAAAAGTCCATCCTCTGACTAATAGAAAATAGGATTTGAGTGATGGCCCTTACACTAATTGGTCAGGAGCCCTAGATAAAATATTGTTATTGACAGAACATTCTCCCTTTTTCATGCACTGATAAAGTAGCTTGGCAGAGCACACAGATAGAGAGCAAGTGTAGGACAAAGAAAGAGTGCCCAAAACTTGGATCAAATTGGAAGAATCAAGCCAGTGCAGTAAGGTTCTTGCGAATAAAAGATCCTGCTAAGAGGATATAACAGAAGCCAGCATATTCACCAAGATAATGGGATAAGGGAAGCAAGAATCGCCAGTCGTGGATGAGAGGCTAAGAAAAAAGCAAAAATCCAAAAGATCTGACTTGCTCTGCTTGACCCTTGAGGTTCACATAGGATCAAATGTAAATGAAATCATTTTACAGACTGTGATTTTTAACTCAGCACAAAGAAAGATATGCATAAAGAAATCCCATCACAATCTGTCAGAAACTATTGATTTAAAAAAGATAAAACAGAAAATGTTCAAAGGAGCATCATAAATATAACAGTATGGGTTAAGATAAAGTACAGGGAAGCTTCTACCGGTAGGACTGTATTCTGCCATGGCGGGTGAACTAACTCCATAAACTACCAGAGCCTCTAGCTGCTACAACTTGATCTATCTAATTTACAAACAAACAAACAAACAAAAAAAGAATCCAAGGTTAATAACTATATTAGTCCTTATAATGGTAGTTTGTTTATACTGTGGTCAAAATTTCAATTTTCATCCATTACCACTGAACTACTAGACTGTAGAAAACTCTAGGCGGTCAGCAGCTTGGTGATGCATTGAAGGAAAAAGAACCCAAGACAGGGCCAGCAAATGCCTTTTACCCCTGAGTGGTTTAATCCAGGCTTAATTGTTGTACAAATCACAGCTTCATTTTCCCAGAAATTCTAAAGTTGACTGTGAAAAACCCGGAAATTATTTATCTTGTCTTTTCTTCTCTCTATTTCTACTTTCTTCCTCCAAGCTCTATAATCCTCATCCTCCCCTAAACTCAGGAAAGGGAAAATTATTCAAAGATTTACTAGAAATTGTTAGAATTCTTTTATGTAATCTTCTATCTCCTACAGTGTCAGCACCCAGCTTCCAGCTTCTTCCTTCCTGCTTGCCCTGCTATTGAAATGACCAGAGCCAGAACAGATTCAGGTTCCTATTTGGAAGTAGCAGGGAGGTTCCTCCCATTCTTCAAACCAGTTCACCCACAGGGAGCCTGTTCCAACCAGAACTCCATCTCTGCTAAGGATACACCAGCCGCAGGACCCAGCCTGGGCTTGCCCGTCCAGTAAACAGCAAGGAACCAAGAAGGCACAACCCAGAAGACTGGGGGTTCTTCTATAAAAGGGACAATTGAGTCCCCCCCACCCCCCCACCCCCTCCTACCACCTTTCTCAAAGGGAAAGGAGTGGGCTACACCACTTTGAGCACAGTGCAAAGCGAACAATTCCATTCTCCCACACTCGCCCCGTTCTTCTGAGGAATGGGGCTGACTTTGATTCTTCAGATTACATTCACAATTAAACTCTTCAAGACTTTGTACCCTGGGAAAACAGTAAACAACTCAACTCTTGTCCTCGGATAACCAAGTACGTGTGTGTGTGTGTGTGTGTGTGTGTGGATGTGTGTGTATGGCAGGGCACAGGGAGTATAAGGAATCAACTCTAGAGAAAGTCTCCTACAAAGAGAAATGCATGTGGGTGAAACACCTTGTAATTTAAAACTATATTTCTTCCATTGCCTCCAGTTCTCGGCCTGAGCCAGGCATGGGATTTGATGTGGCTGCCCTTACGTTAAAAACGCACTACACAGCAGACATTAGGGTGCCAGGCAGCTCATCACGTAAAGCCCCCAGGCACACTGAACACCATTTTGTTTGACATTTCACTGGCGACAATAGACCTGTCTGAAAATGCTCACATCCCACAGGCAGGTGGGAGGGGAGGGGAGGGGTTAACAAGACAAGCAGACTTTGTGTGCGGCTCTTCTGGAATGTATTGGAAAAGGTACATGGAGCCTATTGAAAGCAAGTGCGGTTTTACTGGTGCATATTTCATGGATTAGTTGGGAGTTGGAAATTATTTGGACGCGGTTTTCAAATGGAGGCTCAATCCTAAAAGTTAAAACAATAATAATTCTGTGGTTTAAAAGGAGACATGGCATTCACCTAAGCAGGATACCTCTGTTGGCCTCAAAATTATAGTGTGGTACTACAAGTGTTAGAGAGCACATTCTACTTAGTCAAGTCTTGCTTATTACTCAGAGACAGAGAATAATATCATTCATTCATTCACTCATTCATGTAGCAAATATTTATTGAATACACACAATATTCATAAAATGCGCATGCTTTAAGGTTACCAGATAATCAGAGATGGATTTTGACCTTATGGAATTTGCAGTCTTTAAAGGGAAATGCTACACAAACACCTAAGATCCTTCCAGGCAGTGCAAGGCAGAAATGTTAGGCATTTAGACACAGACCTCTAATGGACTGGGTGCTTGGCACTCAAAGAGAAATTGATTCCAGCTGGGGCAACCTCTATTGCTTAGCTTTGGTATCCAACAGAAGACCAGGAGCCCTCAACATCCCATCACATCAAGGAAGGAACATCTCCAAGACAACTTCACTTTCTTGCCAAAATATGCAGGTACACATCCATGTGTGGTCTGAATTTCTATAACCATCGAAGCGTTTCTCCTCCTTTCTTTCCCCCAGAAATGGCAGTGGAGTAGATGCGTTCACACAATAGCTAAGTTGAACTTCATCATGTTTTAAGAGGGTCAGTTTTATTAGTTCGGTTAGTTCACTTTCCTTTGATTTCATAATGCAAGAAATGAAAAGAGAGTAAGAGCAGGGCTTTACTTCAGTAGTCCGGGGTAAGGCTTTAACTTTCTGGGTCTGAGGCGGAGGTTTCTGCTGGCATCTTAGCTTTCTGTGTGTTTGTTTGGTTTACTCCTGACAGAGACAATGGAATGCTTCAATGAAAACGCCCAACTCATTTTCCATCTATGAATGAACAGAAGGCATCCCGTGGCTAAGGAGGGATAAATATTCTGTGCCACTGGAGGCCTGCTGGCTCGCCTGGGCTACACCACTATTGTACCCACTCTGGCTCCACACGCAATTTACTAAAGTTTGTGCTGTTTCATGGCAGGGTGATTTATCACTGACACCTCTTTGCCATTTCAACTGGGGGCCACTTCAACGGGGCAAGGTTCAAGGAAGTTGGCCGAGGCTGAAGCAGACATTTTATCAGCTAACTATTGCGTTTTCTAGCTCTTGACTTTTCCCCAGGAGCTTTTGTTTTTCATTTCGTTGGCTGCCTTTAATTCCTCTAATGCTGTACAACCCCAGGTTATTTTTTTTTTTCTAAAAATAATAGAGACTTCAGCACACTGGGTTTTGCTGTTTGTTTTATCGTTATTTTTTTGCTTTTGGTGAAATGATATTAGGGCTCCTTACCTCTAACAACTGAGTCTCACCATGATTTTGAGTTTGAGGAATGCCTATCGAAGGGACTTAATAGGTGGACAGACAGGTATGACATTGTGTTGAGGGCCTTAAATTATATGCAGGTCAGCAGAGGTAATAGAAACGTGGCTGTATGCTTGACTCACCCACTTGAAAACAATCCAGTTCCATTATTTGTTCCTTTCACAACTTGTTCACGTGCTCAATCACTGATTTATTGATTCATTTATTCATTCATTCAACAATTAAGTACCTAATATGAGACATATTACTGTCCAGTGACAGGATGCTAGTGGACCCAAAAAATAATGAATAAGATATGGATGCTCCTTCCAAGGAGTTCACAAGTCTGTGGAGAAACTACTCAGCCAACAAAAAA